>NW_027138902.1:25000-31019 GCF_035084215.1 Heptranchias perlo | reverse complement strand
TGAGGGAGGTGGAGGGTGATGAGGAGGGAGGTGGAGGGGTGATGCGGAGGGAGGTGGAGGGTGATGCGGAGGGAGGGTGTTGGCCAGCTTTGAACCCCTGTGCCCGTGTGTGGAGACTCGGTCTGTGGGACCCCTCAGTGAGGGGAGGATGAGACTCACC
Source organism: Heptranchias perlo (assembly GCF_035084215.1). Lineage (NCBI taxonomy): Eukaryota > Metazoa > Chordata > Chondrichthyes > Hexanchiformes > Hexanchidae > Heptranchias > Heptranchias perlo. The sequence goes on along the minus strand of NW_027138902.1, from coordinate 30,859 downwards.
CCGATCACATGTCCTCAATGTTGTTAACCTGTGAAGGGGTCGAATCGATCGATCGTCCTCACAATATCTGAATGTGGACCTGCCCCTCCCCCCTCCCCCCTCCCCATCCCCCAAACACAACCCCAAACCAAACCCCATCAACACCCTCATCCCAATCCTCATCCCCCACCTCATCCTCATCCTCATCCCCATCCCCATCCCCCATCCCTCATCCTCATCCTCATCACAATCCTCATCCTCATCCAATCCTCATTCTCATCCCCATCCTCATGCCAATCCTCATCCTCATCCCCATCCTCATCCCAATCCTCATCCTCATCCCAATCCTCATCCTCATCCCCATCCTCATCCTCATCCCCATCCCCATCCTCATCCCCATCCCAATCCTCATCCTCATCCCCATCCTCATCCAATCCTCATCCTCATCCCAATCCCCATCCTCATCCCAATCCTCATCCCCATCCTCATCCTCATCCTCATCCCCATCCTCATCCCCATCCTCATCCCCATCCTCATCCTCATCCCAATCCTCATCCTCATCCCAATCCCCATCCTCATCCCCAATCCTCATCCTCATCCCCATCCTCATTCTCATCCCCATCCTCATCCTCATCCCCCATCCCCATCCTCATCCCCATCCCCATCCTCATCCCAATCCTCATCCTCATCCTCATCCCAATCCCCATCCTCATCCCAATCCTCATTCTCATCCTCATCCCAATCCTCATCCTCATCCCCATCCTCATCCCCATCCTCATCCCCATCCCCATCCTCATCCTCATCCCAATCCTCCATCCCCATCCTCATCCTCATCCTCATCCCCATCCTCATCCCCATCCCCATCCCCATCCTCAACCCCATCCTCATCCTCATCCTCATCCCCATCCTCATCCCCATCCCCATCCTCATCCTCATCCCAATCCTCATCCTCATCCTCATCCCCATCCCCATCCTCATCCCCATCATCATCCTCATCCCCATCCCCATCCTCATCCCCATCCTCATCCCCATCCTCATCCCCATCCTCATCCTCATCCTCATCCCCATCCTCATCCCAATCCTCATCCTCATCCTCATCCTCATCACCATCCCCATCCTCATCCCCATCCTCATCCCAATCCTCATCCCCATCCCCATCCTCATCCCAATCCTCATCCTCATCCCCATCCTCATCCTCATCCTCATCCCCATCCTCATCCTCATCCTCATCCCACATCCTCATCCTCATCCCCATCCTCATCCCCATCCTCATCCCATCCTCATCCTCATCCCCATCCCCATCCTCATCCCCATCCTCATCCCCATCCCCATCCTCATCCCAATCCTCATCCCCATCCTCATCCTCATCCCAATCCTCATCCGCATCCCCATCCTCATCCTCATCCTCATCCCCATCCTTATCCTCATCCTCAATCCCCATCCATATCCTCATCCCCATCCCCATCCTCATCCCCATCCTCATCCCCATCCCCATCCCCATCCCAATCCTCATCCTCATCCTCATCCCCATCCTCATCCTCATCCCCATCCTCATCCTCATCCCATCCTCATCCTCATCCCGATCCTCATCCCCATCCCCATCCTCATCCCCATCCTCATCCTCATCCCCATCCTCATCCTCATCCCAATCCTCATCCTCATCCCCATCCTCATCCCCATCCTAATCCTCATCCTCATCCCCATCCTCATCCTTATCCCAATCCTCATCCTCATCCCCATCCTGATCCTCATCCCCATCCTCATCCTCATCCCAATCCTCATCCTCATCCCCATCCTCATCCCAATCCTCATCCCAATCCTCATCCTCATCCCCATCCCCATCCCCATTCTCATCCCCATCCCCATCCTCATCCCCATCCCCATCCTTATCCCCATCCCCATCCTCATCCCCATCCCCATCCCCATCCTCATCCCAATCCTCATCCCCATCATCATCCCCATCCCCATCCCCATCCTCATCCCCATCCCCATCCCCATCCTCATCCCCATCCCCATCCTCATCCTCATCCCCATCCCCATCCCCATCCTCATCCTCATCCTCATCCCCATCCCCATCTTCATCCCCATCCTCATCCCCATCCCCATCTTCATCCCCATCCTCATCCTCATCCCCATCCTCATCCCTCATCCCCATCCTCATCCCCATCCTCATCCTCATCAACATCCTCATCCCCATCCTCATCCCCATCCTCATCCTCATCCCCATCCTCATCCTCATCCCAATCCTCATCCTCATCCCCATCCCCATCCCCAATCCTCATCCCAATCCCCATCCCCATCCTCATCCCCATCCCCATCCTCATCCCCATTCCCATCCCCATCCTCATCCCCATCTTCATCCCCATCCTCATCCTCATCCTCATCCCCATCCCCATCCTCATCCCCATCCCCATCCTCATCCCCATTCCCATCCCCATCCTCATCCCCATCCTCATCCTCATCCTCATCCCCATCTTCATCCCCATCCTCATCCTCATCCCCAGCCCCATCCCCATCCTCATCCCATCCTCATCCCCATCCCCATCCCCATCCTCATCCCCATCCCCATCCCCATCCCCATCCTCATCCCCATCCTCAACCCCATCCCAATCCCCATCCCCATCCTCATCCCCATCCCCATCCTCATCCCCATCCCCATCCTCATCCCCATCCCCATCCTCATCCCATCCCCATCCCCATCCTCATCCCCATCCCCCATCCTCATCCTCATCCCCATCCTCATCCTCATCCCCCATCCTCATCCCCATCCTCATCCCCATCCTCATCCCCATCCTCATCCCCATCTTCATCCCCATCCTCATCCTCATCCCCATCTCATCCTCATCCTCATCCCCATCCTCATCCCCATCCCCATCTTCATCCCCATCCTCATCCCCATTCTCATCCTCATCCCCATCCCCATCTTCATCCCCATCTTCATCCCCATCCTCATCCCCATCCCCATCCTCATCCTCATCCCAACCCCATCCTCATCCTCATCCTCATCCCAATCCTCATCCCCATCCTCATCCTCATCACCATCCCATCCTCATCCCCATCCTCATCCCAATCCTCATCCCCATCCCCATCCTCATCCCAATCCTCATCCTCATCCCATCCTCATCCCATCCTCATCCTCATCCTCATCCCCATCCCCATCCCCATCTCATCCTCATCCCCATCCCCATCCTCATCCCCATCCCCAACCCCATCCTCATCCCCATCTACATCCCCATCCCCATCTTCATCCTCATCCTCATCCCCATCCTCATCCCTCCCCATCCACATCTTCATCCTCATCCCCATCCTCATCCCCATCCTCATCCTCATCTCATCCTCATCCTCAGCCCCATCCTCATCCTAATCCCCATCCTCATCCCCATCCCAATCCCCATCCTCATCCCCATCTTCATCCTCATCCCCATCCCCATCCTCATCCTCATCCCCATCCCCATCCCCATCCTCATCCCCATCCTCATCCTCATCCCCATCCTCATCCTCATCCTCATCTTCATCCTCATCCTCATCCCCATCCCCATCCTCATCCTCATCCTCATCCCCATCTTCATCCTCATCCTCATCCCCATCCTCATCCCCATCCCCATCCCCATCCTCATCCTCATCCCCATCCCCATCCCCATCCTCATCCCCATCCCCATCCTCATCCCCATCCTCATCCTCATCCCCATCCCCATCCTCATCCCCATCCCCATCCTCATCCCCATCCTCATCCCCATCCCCATCCTCATCTTCATCCCCATCCGCATCCCCATCCTCATCCCCATCTTCATCCTCATCCTTATCCCCATCCACATCCTCATCCTCATCCCCATCCTCATCCCCATCCTCATCCCCATCCTCATCCCCATCCCCATCCCCATCCCCATCTTCATCCTCATCCTTATCCCCATCCACATCCTCATCCTCATCCCATCCTCATCCATCCCCATCCTCATCCCCATCCCCATCCCCATCCTCATCCTCATCCCCATCCCCATCCTCATCCCCCTCATCCCCATCCCCATCCTCATCCCCATCTTCATCCTCATCCTCATCCTCATCCCCATCCACATCCTCATCCCCATCCCCATCCCCATCCTCATCCCCATCCCCATCCTCATCCCCATCTTCATCCTCATCCCCATCTTCATCCTCATCCCCATCCCCATCTTCATCCTCATCCTCATCCCCCATCCTCATCCCCATCCCCATCCTCATCCCCATCTTCATCCTCATCCTCATCCTCATCCCCATCCTCATCCCCATCCCCATCCTCATCCCCATCTTCATCCTCATCTTCATCCCCATCCTCATCCCCATCCTCATCCTCATCCTCATCCCCATTCTCATCCCCATCCTCATCCCCATCCCCATTCTCATCCTCATCCCCATCCTCATCCCCATCCTCATCCCCATCCTCATCCTCATCCCCATCCTCATCCCCATCCTCATCCCCATTCTCATCCCCATCCTCAACCCCATCCCCATCCTCATCCTCATCCCCATCCCCATCCTCATCCCCATCTCATCCCCATCCTCATCCTCATCCCCATCCCCATTCTCATCCCCATCCTCATCCTCATCCTCATCCCCATCCTCATCCTCATCCCCATCCCCATCCTCATCCCCATCCCCATCTTCATCCCCATCGTCATCCTCATCCTCATCCCCATCCTCATCCTCATCCCCATCCTCATCCCCATCCTCATCCTCATCCCCATCCCCATCCTCATCCCCATCCCCATCTTCATCCCCATCGTCATCCTCATCCTCATCCCCATCCTCATCCCCATTCTCATCCCCATCCTCATCCCCATCCTCATCCTCATCCCCATCTCATCCCCATCCTCATCCTCATCCCCATCCCCATCCTCATCCTCATCCCCATCCCCATCTTCATCCCCATCCTCATCCCCATCCTCATCCCCATCCTCATCCTCATCCCCATTCTCATCCCCATCCCCATCCTCACCCCCATCCTCATCCTCATCCTCATCCTCATCCCCATCCTCATCCCCATCCCCATCCTCATCCTCATCCCCATCCTCATCCTCATCCTCATCCCCATCCTCATCCCCATCTTCATCCTCATCCCCATCCTCATCCCCATCCCCATCTTCATCCCCATCGTCATCCTCATCCTCATCCCCATCCTAATCCTCCTCCTCATCCTCTTCCTCATCCCCATCCTCATCCCCATCCTCATCCCCATCCTCATCCTCATCCCCATTCTCATCCCCATCCTCATCCTCATCCCCATCCTCACCCCCATCCTCATCCTCATCCTCATCCCCATCCCTCATCCCCATCCCCATCCTCATCCCCATCCCCATCTTCATCCCCATCCTCATCCTCATCCTCATCCCCATCCTCATCCACATCTTCATCCTCATCCCCATCCTCATCCCCATCCCCATCTTCATCCCCATCGTCATCCTCATCCTCATCCCCATCCTAATCCTCCTCCTCATCCTCTTCCTCATCCCCATCCTCATCCCCATCCTCATCCCCATCCCCATCCTCATCCTCATCCCCATCCTCATCCTCATCCCCATCCTCATCCTCATCCTCATCCTCATCCCATCCCATCCTCATCCCCATCCCCATCCTCATCCCCATCCCCATCCTCATCCCCATCCTCATCCTCATCCCCATCCTCATCCTCATCCCCATCCCCATCTTCATCCCCATCGTCATCCTCATCCTCATCCCCATCCTAATCCTCCTCCTCATCCTCTTCCTCATCCCCATCCTCATCCCCATCCTCATCCCCATCCCCATCCCCATCCTCATCCCCATCCTCATCCTCATCCTCATCCCCATCCTCATCCTCATCCCCATCCTCATCCCCATCCTCCATCCCCATCCCCATCCTCATCC
>NW_027138902.1:0-20000 GCF_035084215.1 Heptranchias perlo | reverse complement strand
TGGAGGGGAACGTGCAGGTGGTGTTGTTCCCATGTACCTGCTGCTCTTGTCCTTCTAGGTGGTAGAGGTCGCGGGTTTGGGAGGTGCTGTCGAAGAAGCCTTGGCGAGTTGCTGCAGTGCATCCTGTGGATGGTACACACTGCAGCCACAGTGCGCCGGTGGTGAAGGGAGTGAATGTTTAGGGTGGTGGATGGGGTGCCAATCAAGCGGGCTGCTTTGTCCTGGATGGTGTCGAGTTTCTTGAGTGTTGTTGGAGCTGCACTCATCCAGGCAAGTGGAGAGTATTCCATCACACTCCTGACTTGTGCCTTGTAGATGGTGGAAAGGCTTTGGGGAGTCAGGAGGTGAGTCACTCGCCCCAGAATACCCAGCCTCTGACCTGCTCTTGTAGCCACAGTATTTATGTGGCTGGTCCAGTTAAGTTTCTGGTCAATGGTGATCCCCAGGATGTTGATGGTGGGGGATTCGGCGATGGTAATGCCGTTGAATGTCAAGGGGAGGTGGTTAGACTCTCTCTTGTTGGAGATGGTCATTGCCTGGCACATGTTTGGCGCGAATGTTACTTGCCACTTATGAGCCCAAGCCTGGATGTTGTCCAGGTCTTGCTGCATGCGGGCTCGGACTGCTTCATGATCTGAGGAGTTGCGAATGGAACTGAACACTGTGCAGTCATCAGCGAACATCCCCATTTCTGACCTTATGATGGAGGGAAGGTCATTGATGAAGCAGTACATGGTGTCTCCCTCTGTCCATGCGCGTGTGTGTGTGTGTTTGTGTCTGTGTGTTTGTGTGTGTGTCTGTCTGTCGATATGTGTGTCTGTGTGTGTGTCTGTCTGTCGATATGTGTGTCTGTGTGTGTGTGTCCGTGTGTGTCTGTCGATATGTGTGTCTGTGTCTGTGTGTGTGTGTGTGTCTGTGTGTGTGTGTGTGTGTGTCTGTCGATATGTGTGTCTGTGTCTGTGTGTCTGTGTCTGTGTGTGTGTGTGTCTGTGTGTGTGTGTGTGTGTGTCTGTCTGTCTATATGTGTGTGTGTGTCTATGTGTGTGTGTGTGTGTGTCTGTGTCTGTGTCTGTGTCTGGGTCTGTGTCTATATGTGTGTGTGTGTGTCTGTGTCTGTGTCTGTGTGTGGGTCTGTGTCTATATGTGTGTGTGTGTGTGTCTGTGTGTCTGTGTGTCTGTCGATGTGTGTCTGTGTCTGTGTGTCTGTCTGTCTGTCCATATGTGTGTGTCTGTGTGTGTGTCTGTGGTTCTCGATCAGATGGAGGAAGTGAAGTGGCCATTCAGAACCTGGAGCCTGTTCCGACGATTCCCCTGGACCCAGAGTGAGAGTGAGGTGTGAGGAACAGACTCTGCCATCTGAAGGAGGATTATTAAAAGCTGCTCATTTCTGCGTGCCTGTTGTATCTGACAGCTCTCCTGACAGCCCTCCTGACAGCTCTCCTGACAGCTCTCCTGACAGCTCTCCTGACAGCTCTCCTGACAGCCCTCCTGACAGCTCTCCTGACAGCTCTCCTGACAGCCCTCCTGACAGCTCTCCTGACAGCTCTCCTGACAGCTCTCCTGACAGCTCTCCTGACAGCTCTCCTGACAGCTCTCCTGACAGCTCTCCTGACAGCTCTCCTGACAGGCCTCCTGACAGCCCTCCTGACAGCCCTCCTGACAGCCCTCCTGACAGCCCTCCTGACAGCTCTCCTGACAGCTCTCCTGACAGCTCTCCTGACAGCTCTCCTGACAGCCCTCCTGACAGGCCTCCTGACAGCTCTCCTGACAGCCCTCCTGACAGCCCTCCTGACAGCTCTCCTGACAGCTCTCCTGACAGCTCTCCTGACAGCTCTCCTGACAGCTCTCCTGACAGCTCTCCTGACAGGCCTCCTGACAGCTCTCCTGACAGCCCTCCTGACAGCTCTCCTGACAGCTCTCCTGACAGCTCTCCTGACAGCTCTCCTGACAGCTCTCCTGACAGCTCTCCTGACAGCCCTCCTGACAGCTCTCCTGACAGCTCTCCTGACAGCCCTCCTGACAGCTCTCCTGACAGCCCTCCTGACAGCCCTCCTGACAGCCCTCCTGACAGCTCTCCTGACAGCCCTCCTGACAGCCCTCCTGACAGCTCTCCTGACAGCTCTCCTGACAGCTCTCCTGACAGCTCTCCTGACAGCTCTCCTGACAGCCCTCCTGACAGCTCTCCTGACAGCTCTCCTGACAGCCCTCCTGACAGCCCTCCTGACAGCTCTCCTGACAGCTCTCCTGACAGCTCTCCTGACAGCTCTCCTGACAGCCCTCCTGACAGCCCTCCTGACAGCTCTCCTGACAGCCCTCCTGACAGCTCTCCTGACAGCCCTCCTGACAGCCCTCCTGACAGCTCTCCTGACAGCCCTCCTGACAGCTCTCCTGACAGCTCTCCTGACAGGCCTCCTGACAGCTCTCCTGACAGCTCTCCTGACAGCTCTCCTGACAGCTCTCCTGACAGCTCTCCTGACAGCTCTCCTGACAGCTCTCCTGACAGCTCTCCTGACAGGCCTCCTGACAGCTCTCCTGACAGCTCTCCTGACAGCCCTCCTGACAGCTCTCCTGACAGCTCTCCTGACAGCTCTCCTGACAGCCCTCCTGACAGCTCTCCTGACAGCTCTCCTGACAGCTCTCCTGACAGCTCTCCTGACAGCTCTCCTGACAGCTCTCCTGACAGCCCTCCTGACAGCTCTCCTGACAGCTCTCCTGACAGCTCTCCTGACAGCTCTCCTGACAGGCCTCCTGACAGCTCTCCTGACAGCTCTCCTGACAGGCCTCCTGACAGCCCTCCTGACAGGCCTCCTGACAGCTCTCCTGACAGCTCTCCTGACAGGCCTCCTGACAGCTCTCCTGACAGCTCTCCTGACAGGCCTCCTGACAGCCCTCCTGACAGCCCTCCTGACAGCTCTCCTGACAGCTCTCCTGACAGCCCTCCTGACAGCTCTCCTGACAGCTCTCCTGACAGCTCTCCTGACAGCTCTCCTGACAGCTCTCCTGACAGCTCTCCTGACAGCTCTCCTGACAGCTCTCCTGACAGCCCTCCTGACAGCCCTCCTGACAGCTCTCCTGACAGCCCTCCTGACAGCCCTCCTGACAGCTCTCCTGACAGCCCTCCTGACAGCTCTCCTGACAGCCCTCCTGACAGCCCTCCTGACAGCTCTCCTGACAGCCCTCCTGACAGCTCTCCTGACAGCCCTCCTGACAGCTCTCCTGACAGGCCTCCTGACAGCCCTCCTGACAGCTCTCCTGACAGGCCTCCTGACAGCTCTCCTGACAGCTCTCCTGACAGGCCTCCTGACAGCTCTCCTGACAGCTCTCCTGACAGCCCTCCTGACAGCCCTCCTGACAGCCCTCCTGACAGCTCTCCTGACAGCTCTCCTGACAGCTCTCCTGACAGCTCTCCTGACAGCTCTCCTGACAGCTCTCCTGACAGCTCTCCTGACAGCTCTCCTGACAGCCCTCCTGACAGCTCTCCTGACAGCCCTCCTGACAGCTCTCCTGACAGGCCTCCTGACAGCCCTCCTGACAGCTCTCCTGACAGGCCTCCTGACAGCTCTCCTGACAGCTCTCCTGACAGGCCTCCTGACAGCCCTCCTGACAGCCCTCCTGACAGCTCTCCTGACAGCCCTCCTGACAGCCCTCCTGACAGCCCTCCTGACAGCTCTCCTGACAGCTCTCCTGACAGCTCTCCTGACAGCTCTCCTGACAGCTCTCCTGACAGCTCTCCTGACAGCCCTCCTGACAGCTCTCCTGACAGCCCTCCTGACAGCTCTCCTGACAGGCCTCCTGACAGCCCTCCTGACAGCTCTCCTGACAGGCCTCCTGACAGCTCTCCTGACAGCTCTCCTGACAGGCCTCCTGACAGCTCTCCTGACAGCTCTCCTGACAGCTCTCCTGACAGGCCTCCTGACAGCTCTCCTGACAGGCCTCCTGACAGCCCTCCTGACAGCTCTCCTGACAGCTCTCCTGACAGGCCTCCTGACAGCTCTCCTGACAGCTCTCCTGACAGCTCTCCTGACAGCTCTCCTGACAGCTCTCCTGACAGCTCTCCTGACAGCCCTCCTGACAGCTCTCCTGACAGCTCTCCTGACAGCTCTCCTGACAGCCCTCCTGACAGCTCTCCTGACAGCTCTCCTGACAGCTCTCCTGACAGCCCTCCTGACAGCTCTCCTGACAGCTCTCCTGACAGGCCTCCTGACAGCTCTCCTGACAGCTCTCCTGACAGCTCTCCTGACAGCTCTCCTGACAGCCCTCCTGACAGCCCTCCTGACAGCTCTCCTGACAGGCCTCCTGACAGCTCTCCTGACAGCTCTCCTGACAGGCCTCCTGACAGCCCTCCTGACAGCCCTCCTGACAGCCCTCCTGACAGCTCTCCTGACAGCTCTCCTGACAGGCCTCCTGACAGCTCTCCTGACAGCTCTCCTGACAGCTCTCCTGACAGCCCTCCTGACAGCTCTCCTGACAGCCCTCCTGACAGCTCTCCTGACAGGCCTCCTGACAGCCCTCCTGACAGCTCTCCTGACAGGCCTCCTGACAGCTCTCCTGACAGCTCTCCTGACAGGCCTCCTGACAGCTCTCCTGACAGCCCTCCTGACAGCTCTCCTGACAGCTCTCCTGACAGCTCTCCTGACAGGCCTCCTGACAGCTCTCCTGACAGCTCTCCTGACAGCTCTCCTGACAGCTCTCCTGACAGCTCTCCTGACAGCTCTCCTGACAGCCCTCCTGACAGCTCTCCTGACAGCTCTCCTGACAGGCCTCCTGACAGCCCTCCTGACAGCTCTCCTGACAGCCCTCCTGACAGGCCTCCTGACAGCTCTCCTGACAGGCCTCCTGACAGCTCTCCTGACAGCTCTCCTGACAGCTCTCCTGACAGGCCTCCTGACAGGCCTCCTGACAGCTCTCCTGACAGCTCTCCTGACAGCCCTCCTGACAGCTCTCCTGCTCCCTGCTGTCGAGCTTCTCATGAACGAGAGACTGAGCAGCCAGCAGTCCCGGGAGCTGAGGGTTTGAATGTGGTTTCAGAGAGAGAGGACTCCCTCACAGGCTTCACATCAATGGAAAGCCCAGCTCCTGACCGACAGAGCCGAGAACCAGCTCTCCAAAATCACACCGAAAAATATCCCTCTCACTGACACCTCTCTCAACCAATCCATGATTGCAAATAAAGGCTCCAATTTCAAATCCCCAAATAATTTTCAAGCTCCTGACATCACATCAAATCTCCAGGCTCTGCTGGACAGAATCCTTCTGTCTCCAACTTTGTGATTTCAGTTTTCATCGACATTCAATCGCTGGCCGTGTACACTGATCGGTGGGTGTGTACAGTATCGGTGGGTGTGTACAGTATCGGTGGGTGCACACAGTATCGGTGGGTGCGTACAGTATCGGTGGGTGCGTACAGTATCGGTGGGTGCGCACAGTATCGGTGGGTGCGCACAGTATCGGTGGGTGTGCACAGTATCGGTGGGTGTCAACAGTATCGGTGGGTGTCAACAGCATCGGTGGGTGTGCACAGTTTCGGTGGGTGCGTACAGTATTTGTGGGTGTGCACAGTATCGGTGGGTGTACACAGTATCAGTGGGTGTGTACTGTATCGGTGGGTGTATACAGTATCGGTGGGTGTGTACAGTATCGGTGGGTGTATACAGTATCGGTGGGTGTGTACTGTATCGGTGGGTGTGTACAGTATCGGTGGGTGTGTACTGTATCGGTGGGTGTGTACAGTATCGGTGGGTGTATACAGTATCGGTGGGTGTGTACTGTATCGGTGAGTGTGTACAGTATCGGTGGGTGTGCACAGTATCGGTTGGTGTGTACAGTATCGGTGGGTGTGTACTGTATCGGTGGGTGTGTACAGTATCGGTGGGTGTGTACAGTATCGGTGGGTGTGTACAGTATCGGTGGGTGTGTCCTGTATTGGTGGGTGTATACAGTATCGGTGGGTGTGTACAGTATCGGTGGGTGTGTACTGTATCGGTGGGTGTATACAGTATCGGTGTGTGTCAACAGCATCGGTGGGTGTGTACAGTATCGGTGGGTGTGTACTGTATCGGTGGGTGTATACAGTATCGGTGGGTGTGTACTGTATCGGTGGGTGTATACAGTATCGGTGGGTGTATACAGTATCGGTGGGTGTATACAGTATCGGTGGGTGTGTACTGTATCGGTGGGTGTATACAGTATCGGTGGGTATGTACAGTATCAGTGGGTGTGTACAGTATCGGTGGGTGTGTACAGTATCAGTGGGTGTATACAGTATTGGTGGGTGTATACAGTTTCAGTGGGTGTATACAGTATCGGTGGGTGTGCACAGTATCGGTGGGTGTGTACAGTATCAGTGGGTGTATACAGTATCGGTGGGTGTGCACAGTATCGGTGGGTGTGCACAGTATCGGTGGGTGTGTACAGTATCGGTGGGTGTGTACAGTATCGGTGGGTGTGCACAGTATTGGTGGGTGTGTACACAGTATCAGTATCAGTGGGTGTGCACAGTATCGGTGGGTGTGCACAGTATCGGTGGGTGTGTACACAGTATCAGTATCAGTGGGTGTGCACAGTATCGGTGGGTGTATACAGTATCAGTGGGTGTGTCCTGTATCGGTGGGTGTATACAGTATCAGTGGGTGTGTCCTGTATCGGTGGGTGTATACAGCATCAGTGGGTGTATACAGTATCGGTGGGTGTGTACAGTATCGGTGGGTGTGCACAGTATCGGTGGGTGTGCACAGTCTTGGTGGGTGTGCACAGTCTTGGTGGGTGTGCACAGTATCGGTGGGTGTGCACAGTAGCGGTGGGTGTGCACAGTCTTGGTGGGTGTGCACAGTATCGGTGGGTGTGTACAGTATCGGTGGGTGTGCACAGTCTTGGTGGGTGTGTACAGTATCGGTGGGTGTGTACAGTATCGGTGGGTGTATACAGTATCGGTGGGTGTGTACAGTATTGGTGGGTGCGCACAGTATCGGTGGGTGTGCACAGTCTTGGTGGGTGTGCACAGTATCGGTGGGTGTGTACAGTATCGGTGGGTGTATACAGTCTCGGTGGGTGTGCACAGTCTTGGTGGGTGTGTACAGTATCGGTGGGTGTGTACAGTATCGGTGGGTGTATACAGTATCGGTGGGTGTATACAGTATTGGTGGGTGTGTACAGTATCGGTGGGTGTGCACAGTATCGGTGGGTGTGCACAGTATCGGTGGGTGTGCACAGTATCAGTAGGTGTATACAGTATCGGTGGGTGTGCACAGTATCGGTGGGTGTGTACAGTATCAGTGGGTGTGTACAGTATCGGTGGGTGTGCACAGTATTGGTGGGTGTGTACACAGTATCAGTATCAGTGGGTGTGCACAGTATCGGTGGGTGTGCACTGTATCGGTGGGTGTGTACACAGTATCAGTATCAGTGGGTGTGCACAGTATCGGTGGGTGTATACAGTATCAGTGGGTGTGTCCTGTATCGGTGGGTGTATACAGCATCAGTGGGTGTGTCCTGTATCGGTGGGTGTGCACAGTATCGGTGGGTGTGTACAGTATCGGTGGGTGTGTACAGTATCGGTGGGTGTGCACAGTATCGGTGGGTGTATACAGTATCGGTGGGTGTGTCCTGTATCGGTGGGTGTGCACAGTATCGGTGGGTGTGCACAGTCTTGGTGGGTGTGCACAGTATCGGTGGGTGTGTACAGTATCAGTGGGTGTATACAGTCTTGGTGGGTGTGCACAGTATCGGTGGGTGTGCACAGTATCGGTGGGTGTGCACAGTCTCGGTGGGTGTGTACAGTATCGGTGGGTGTGTACAGTATCGGTGGGTGTGTACAGTATCGGTGGGTGTGCAGTCTTGGTGGGTGTATACAGTCTTGGTGGGTGTGCACAGTCTTGGTGGGTGTGCACAGTATCGGTGGGTGTGTACAGTATCAGTGGGTGTGCACAGTCTTGGTGGGTGTGCACAGTATCGGTGGGTGTGCACAGTATCGGTGGGTGTGCACAGTCTCGGTGGGTGTGCACAGTCTCGGTGGGTGTGTACAGTATCGGTGGGTGTGTACAGTATCGGTGGGTGTGCAGTCTTGGTGGGTGTATACAGTCTTGGTGGGTGTGCACAGTATCGGTGGGTGTGCACAGTATCGGTGGGTGTGCACAGTCTCGGTGGGTGTGTACAGTATCGGTGGGTGTATACAGTATCGGTGGGTGTGTACAGTATCGGTGGGTGTGCACAGTATCGGTGGGTGTGCACAGTCTCGGTGGGTGTGCACAGTATCGGTGGGTGTGTACAGTATCGGTGGGTGTGTACAGTATCGGTGGGTGTGTACACAGTATCAGTATCAGTGGGTGTGCACAGTATTGGTGGGTGTGTACAGTATCGGTGGGTGTGTACAGTATCGGTGGGTGTGTACAGTATCGGTGGGTGTGTACAGTATCGGTGGGTGTGCAGTCTTGGTGGGTGTATACAGTCTTGGTGGGTGTGCACAGTCTTGGTGGGTGTGCACAGTCTTGGTGGGTGTGCACAGTCTTGGTGGGTGTGCACAGTATCGGTGGGTGTGCACAGTATCGGTGGGTGTGTACAGTATCAGTGGGTGTATACAGTCTTGGTGGGTGTGCACAGTCTTGGTGGGTGTGCACAGTATCGGTGGGTGTGCACAGTATCGGTGGGTGTGCACAGTCTCGGTGGGTGTGCACAGTCTCGGTGGGTGTGCACAGTCTCGGTGGGTGTGTACAGTATCGGTGGGTGTGTACAGTATCGGTGGGTGTGTACAGTATCGGTGGGTGTGCAGTCTTGGTGGGTGTATACAGTCTTGGTGGGTGTGCACAGTATCGGTGGGTGTGCACAGTATCGGTGGGTGTGCACAGTCTCGGTGGGTGTGTACAGTATCGGTGGGTGTGTACAGTATCGGTGGGTGTGCACAGTATCGGTGGGTGTGCACAGTCTCGGTGGGTGTGCACAGTATCGGTGGGTGTGTACAGTATCGGTGGGTGTGTACAGTATCGGTGGGTGTGTACAGTATCGGTGGGTGTGTACACAGTATCAGTATCAGTGGGTGTGCACAGTATCAGTGGGTGTGCACAGTATCGGTGGGTGTGTACAGTATCGGTGGGTGTGTACAGTATCGGTGGGTGTGTACAGTATCGGTGGGTGTGCAGTCTTGGTGGGTGTATACAGTATCGGTGGGTGTGTACAGTATCGGTGGGTGTGTACAGTATCGGTGGGTCTGTACACAGTATCAGTATCAGTGGGTGTGCACAGTATCAGTGGGTGTGTACAGTATCGGTGGGTGTGCACAGTATCGGTGGGTGTGCACAG
The DNA here is from genome assembly GCF_035084215.1 of Heptranchias perlo. Classification (NCBI taxonomy): domain Eukaryota; kingdom Metazoa; phylum Chordata; class Chondrichthyes; order Hexanchiformes; family Hexanchidae; genus Heptranchias; species Heptranchias perlo. The sequence goes on along the minus strand of NW_027138902.1, from coordinate 10,709 downwards.
TATCGGTGGGTGTGCACAGTATCGGTGGGTGTGTACAGTATCGGTGGGTCTGTACACAGTATCAGTATCAGTGGGTGTGCACAGTATCGGTGGGTGTGCACAGTATCGGTGGGTGTGCACAGTATTGGTGGGTGTGTACACAGTATCAGTATCAGTGGGTGTGCACACCATTGGTGGGTGTGCACAGTATCAGTGGGTGTGCACAGTATCGGTGGGTGTGCACAGTATCGGTGGGTGTGCACAGTATCGGTGGGTGTGCACAGTATCAGTGGGTGTGTACAGTATCGGTGGGTGTATACAGTATCGGTGGGTGTATACAGTATCGGTGGGTGTGTACAGTATTGGTGGGTCTGTACACAGTATCAGTGGGTGTGCACAGTATCAGTGGGTGTGCACAGTATCGGTGGGTGTGTACAGTATCGGTGGGTGTGTACAGTATCGGTGGGTGTATACAGTATCGGTGGGTGTGTACAGTATCGGTGGGTCTGTACACAGTATCAGTATCAGTGGGTGTGCACAGTATCAGTGGGTGTGCACAGTATCGGTGGGTGTGCACAGTATTGGTGGGTGTGTACACAGTATCAGTATCAGTGGGTGTGCACACCATTGGTGGGTGTGCACAGTATCGGTGGGTGTGTACAGTATCAGTGTGTGTATACTGTATCAGTGGGTGTGCACAGTATCGGTGGGTGTGCACAGTATCGGTGGGTGTGCACAGTATCAGTGGGTGTGCACAGTATCAGTGGGTGTGCACAGTATCAGTGGGTGTGTACTGTATCGGTGGGTGTACACAGCATCAGTGGGTGTATACAGTATCAGTGGGTGTATACAGTGTCGGTGTGTGTACAGTGTCGGTGTGTGTACAGTATTGGTGAGTGTGTACAGTGTCGGTGAGTGTGTACAGTGTCGGTGTGTGTACAGTGTCAGTGTGTGTACAGTGTCGGTGAGTGTGTACAGTGTCGGTGAGTGTGTACAGTGTCGGTGAGTGTGTACAGTGTCGGTGTGTGTACAGTGTCGGTGTGTGTACAGTGTCAGTGTGTGTGTACAGTGTCGGTGTGTGTACAGTGTCGGTGAGTGTGTACAGTGTCGGTGAGTGTGTACAGTGTCGGTGTGTGTGTACAGTGTCGGTGAGTGTGTACAGTGTCGGTGTGTGTACAGTGTCAGTGTGTGTGTACAGTGTCGGTGTGTGTAAAGTGTCAGTGTGTGTGTACAGTGTCGGTGTGTGTGTACAGTGTCGGTGTGTGTGTACAGTGTCGGTGAGTGTACAGTGTCGGTGTGTGTACAGTGTCGGTGTGTGTACAGTGTCGGTGTGTGTGTACAGTGTCGGTGAGTGTACAGTGTCAGTGTGTGTACAGTGTCGGTGAGTGTGTACAGTGTCGGTATGTGTGTACAGTGTCGGTGTGTGTGTACAGTGTCGGTGAGTGTACAGTGTCGGTGTGTGTACAGTGTCGGTGTGTGTGTACAGTGTCGGTGTGTGTACAGTGTCGGTGTGTGTGTACAGTGTCGGTGTGTGTACAGTGTCGGTGTGTGTGTACAGTGTCGGTGTGTGTACAGTGTCGGTGTGTGTACAGTGTCGGTGTGTGTGTACAGTGTCGGTGAGTGTGTACAGTGTCGGTGAGTGTACAGTGTCGGTGAGTGTGTACAGTGTCGGTGAGTGTGTACAGTGTCGGTGTGTGTACAGTGTCGGTGTGTGTACAGTGTCGGTGAGTGTGTACAGTGTCGGTGTGTGTACAGTGTCAGTGTGTGTGTACAGTGTCGGTGTGTGTACAGTGTCAGTGTGTGTGTACAGTGTCGGTGAGTGTGTACAGTGTCGGTGAGTGTGTACAGTGTCGGTGTGTGTACAGTGTCGGTGAGTGTGTACAGTGTCGGTGTGTGTACAGTGTCGGTGAGTGTGTACAGTGTCGGTGTGTGTACAGTGTCGGTGTGTGTACAGTGTCGGTGTGTGTGTACAGTGTCAGTGAGTGTACAGTGTCGGTGTGTGTGTACAGTGTCGGTGTGTGTGTACAGTGTCAGTGAGTGTACAGTGTCGGTGTGTGTGTACAGTGTCGGTGTGTGTGCAGTGTCGGTGTGTGTACAGTGTCAGTGTGTGTGTACAGTGTCGGTGTGTGTACAGTGTCGGTGTGTGTACAGTGTCGGTGAGTGTACAGTGTCGGTGTGTGTGTACAGTGTCGGTGTGTGTACAGTGTCGGTGAGTGTACAGTGTCGGTGTGTGTACAGTGTCGGTGAGTGTACAGTGTCGGTGAGTGTACAGTGTCGGTGTGTGTGTACAGTGTCGGTGTGTGTACAGTGTCGGTGTGTGTGTACAGTGTCGGTGTGTGTACAGTGTCGGTGTGTGTGTAGTGTCGGTGTGTGTACAGTGTCGGTGAGTGTGTACAGTGTCGGTGAGTGTACAGTGTCGGTGAGTGTGTACAGTGTCGGTGTGTGTACAGTGTCGGTGTGTGTACAGTGTCAGTGTGTGTGTACAGTGTCGGTGTGTGTACAGTGTCAGTGTGTGTGTACAGTGTCGGTGTGTGTACAGTGTCGGTGTGTGTACAGTGTCGGTGAGTGTGTACAGTGTCGGTGTGTGTACAGTGTCGGTGAGTGTGTACAGTGTCGGTGTGTGTACAGTGTCGGTGTGTGTGTACAGTGTCGGTGTGTGTACAGTGTCGGTGTGTGTGTACAGTGTCGGTGAGTGTGTACAGTGTCGGTGTGTGTACAGTGTCGGTGAGTGTGTACAGTGTCGGTGTGTGTGTACAGTGTCAGTGAGTGTACAGTGTCGGTGTGTGTACAGTGTCGGTGTGTGTGTACAGTGTCGGTGTGTGTGTACAGTGTCGGTGTGTGTGTACAGTGTCGGTGTGTGTACAGTGTCGGTGAGTGTGTACAGTGTCAGTGTGTGTGTACAGTGTCGGTGAGTGTGTACAGTGTCGGTGAGTGTGTACAGTGTTGGTGTGTGTACAGTGTCGGTGAGTCTGTACAGTGTCGGTGTGTGTGTACAGTGTCGGTGTGTGTGTACAGTGTCGGTGAGTGTGTACAGTGTCGGTGAGTGTGTACAGTGTTGGTGTGTGTACAGTGTCGGTGAGTGTGTACAGTGTCAGTGTGTGTGTACAGTGTCGGTGTGTGTACAGTGTCGGTGTGTGTACAGTGTCGGTGTGTGTACAGTGTCGGTGTGTGTACAGTGTCAGTGTGTGTGTACAGTGTCGGTGTGTGTACAGTGTCAGTGTGTGTGTACAGTGTCGGTGTGTGTACAGTGTCAGTGTGTGTGTACAGTGTCGGTGTGTGTACAGTGTCGGTGTGTGTACAGTGTCGGTGAGTGCATACAGTGTCGGTGTGCGTACAGTGTCGGTGTGCGTACAGTGTCGGTGTGCGTACAGTGTCGGTCTGTGTACAGTGTCGGTGTGTGTACAGTGTCGGTGAGTGCGTACAGTGTCGGTGAGTGCGTACAGTGTCGGTGAGTGCGTACAGTGTCGGTGAGTGCGTACAGTGTCGGTGTGTGTACAGTGTCGGTGTGTGTGTACAGTGTCGGTGTGTGTGTACAGTGTCGGTGTGTGTACAGTGTCGGTGAGTGTGTACAGTGTCGGTGTGTGTACAGTGTCGGTGAGTGTACAGTGTCGGTGAGTGTACAGTGTCGGTGAGTGTGTACAGTGTCGGTGAGTGTGTACAGTGTCGGTGAGTGTGTACAGTGTCGGTGTGCGTACAGTGTCGGTGTGCGTACAGTGTCGGTGAGTGCGTACAGTGTCGGTGAGTGCGTACAGTGTCGGTGAGTGCGTACAGTGTCGGTGAGTGCGTACAGTGTCGGTGTGTGTACAGTGTCGGTGTGTGTACAGTGTCGGTGTGTGTACAGTGTCGGTGTGTGTACAGTGTCGGTGAGTGTACAGTGTCGGTGAGTGTGTACAGTGTCGGTGAGTGTGTACAGTGTCGGTGTGTGTACAGTGTCGGTGTGTGTACAGTGTCGGTGAGTGTACAGTGTCGGTGTGTGTGTACAGTGTCGGTGTGTGTACAGTGTCGGTGTGTGTGTACAGTGTCGGTGAGTGTGTACAGTGTTGGTGTGTGTACAGTGTCGGTGAGTGTGTACAGTGTCAGTGTGTGTGTACAGTGTTGGTGTGTGTACAGTGTCGGTGAGTGTGTACAGTGTCGGTGAGTGTGTACAGTGTCGGTGAGTGTGTACAGTGTTGGTGTGTGTACAGTGTCGGTGAGTCTGTACAGTGTCAGTGTGTGTGTACAGTGTCGGTGTGTGTGTACAGTGTCGGTGTGTGTGTACAGTGTCGGTGAGTGTGTACAGTGTCGGTGAGTGTGTACAGTGTTGGTGTGTGTACAGTGTCGGTGAGTGTGTACAGTGTCAGTGTGTGTGTACAGTGTCGGTGTGTGTACAGTGTCGGTGTGTGTACAGTGTCAGTGTGTGTGTACAGTGTCGGTGTGTGTACAGTGTCAGTGTGTGTGTACAGTGTCGGTGTGTGTACAGTGTCAGTGTGTGTGTACAGTGTCGGTGTGTGTACAGTGTCAGTGTGTGTACAGTGTCGGTGAGTGCATACAGTGTCGGTGTGCGTACAGTGTCGGTGTGCGTACAGTGTCGGTCTGTGTACAGTGTCGGTGAGTGCGTACAGTGTCGGTGAGTGCGTACAGTGTCGGTGAGTGCGTACAGTGTCGGTGTGTGTACAGTGTCGGTGTGTGTACAGTGTCGGTGTGTGTACAGTGTCGGTGAGTGTGTACAGTGTCGGTGAGTGTGTACAGTGTCGGTGTGTGTACAGTGTCGGTGTGTGTACAGTGTCGGTGTGTGTGTACAGTGTCGGTGTGTGTACAGTGTCGGTGTGTGTGTACAGTGTCGGTGTGTGTACAGTGTCGGTGTGTGTGTACAGTGTCGGTGTGTGTGTACAGTGTCGGTGTGTGTGTACAGTGTCGGTGTGTGTGTACAGTGTCGGTGTGTGTACTTTCGGTAAATCAAACAAAATTTAACCCTGAGCCACATCATGAGATATCAGGACAGGTGACCAAAAGCTCGGTCAAAGAGGGAGGTTTTAAGGAGCGTTTTAAAGGAGGAGAGAGAGAGGCGGAGAGGTTCAGGGAGGGAATTCCAGAGCTCAGGGCCGAGGCAGCTAAAGGCACGGCCGCCAATGGTGGAGTGATTAAAATCAGGGATGGACAAGAGGCCAGAATTGGAGGAGCGCAGAGATCTCGGAGGATTGTTGGGCTGGGGGAGGTTACAGAGATAGGGAGGGGGGAGAGGGCCATGGAGGGGGTTACAGAGATAGGGAGGGGCGAGGGCCATGGAGGGGGTTACAGAGATAGGGAGGGGGGAGAGGGCCATGGAGGGGGTTACAGAGATAGGGAGGGGGGAGAGGGCCATGGAGGGGGTTACAGAGATAGGGAGGGGGGAGAGGGCCATGGAGGGGGTTACAGAGATAGGGAGGGGGGTGAGGGCCATGGAGGGGGTTACAGAGATAGAGAGGGGGGAGAGGGCCATGGAGGGGGTTACAGAGATAGGGAGGGGCGAGGGCCATGGAGGGGGTTACAGAGATAGGGAGGGGGGAGAGGGCCATGGAGGGGGTTACAGAGATAGGGAGGGGGGAGAGGGCCATGGAGGGGGTTACAGAGATAGGGAGGGGCGAGGGCCATGGAGGGGGTTACAGAGATAGGGAGGGGGGAGAGGGCCATGGAGGGGGTTACAGAGATAGGGAGGGGGGAGAGGGCCATGGAGGGGGTTACAGAGATAGGGAGGGGGGAGAGGGCCATGGAGGGGGTTACAGAGATAGGGAGGGGGGTGAGGGCCATGGAGGGGGTTACAGAGATAGAGAGGGGGGAGAGGGCCATGGAGGGGGTTACAGAGATAGGGAGGGGCGAGGGCCATGGAGGGGTTACAGAGATAGGGAGGGGCGAGGGCCATGGAGGGATTTGAACACGAGGATGAGAATTTGAAAGTCGAGGTGTTCCTGGACTGGGAGCCAGTGTGGGACAGTGAGCTCGGGGTGAGGGGTGAACGGGACTCGGTGAGAGTTCGGATACGGGGGACAGAGTTTTGGATGAGCTGAAGTTTACAGAGGGTGGAAGATGGGAGGTCGGCCAGGAGAGGATTGGAATCGTCCAGTCTGGAGATGGGGCAGGGGCGGAGAGGGGCGATGTACCCGTCCCCAGTGTACCTCCCCATATACCCACCCCCAGTGTACCCGCCCCCCGTGTCCCTCCCAGTGTACCCGCCCCCCCGTGTACCTCCCAGTGTACCCGCCCCGTGTACCTCCCAGTGTACCCGCCCCGTGTCCCTCCCAGTGTACCCGCCCCCCCCCCGTGTCCCTCCCAGTGTACCCGCCCCCCCCCGTGTCCCTCCCAGTGTACCCGCCCCCCCCCGTGTCCCTCCCAGTGTACCCGCCCCCCCCCGTGTCCCTCCCAGTGTACCCGTCCCCCCCGTGTCCCTCCCAGTGTACCCGCCCCCCGTGTCCCTCCCAGTGTACCCGCCCCCCGTGTCCCTCCCAGTGTACCCCCCCGTGTCCCTCCCAGTGTACCCCCCCGTGTACCTCCCAGTGCACCCGCCCCCCGTGTCCCTCCCAGTGTACCCGCCCCCCGTGTCCCTCCCAGTGTACCCGCCCCCCGTGTCCCTCCCAGTGTACCCGCCCCCCGTGTCCCTCCCCATGTCCCTCCCCGTGTACCTCCCAGTGTCCCTCCCCGTGTACCCCCCCCGTGTCCCTCCCAGTGTACCCGCCCCCCGTGTCCCTCCCAGTGTACCCGCCCCCCGTGTCCCTCCCAGTGTACCCGCCCCCCGTGTCCCTCCCCATGTCCCTCCCCGTGTACCTCCCAGTGTCCCTCCCCGTGTACCCCCCCCGTGTACCCTCCCCGTGTACCCTCCCCGTGTACCCCCCCCGTGTACCCTCCCCGTGTACCCCCCCCGTGTACCTCCCAGTGCACCCCGGGTGTTGTGCTCTCACCTCTTCTTGTATCTCCAGTTTATATTTGACCACATCACCCACACTGCTCGGCTGTTTCTGGGTCCATTGCAGGATGAACATGTACAGGTTCGATTTCTGGAACCGCACTGGGCTTGGAGTATCAAAATAAAACTCGGGCAGGTGAGCCCGTCCTGGGGGGGGGGAGAGAGAGAGAGAGAGAGCAACCAGATCAGAGCCCGTCCATCACCTCCCCCTCCCCCAGTCCCTCCCCATACTCCTCCCCCGTCCCTCCCCAAACTCCTCCCCTCCCCAAACCCCTCCCCCAGTCCCTCCCCAAACCCCTCCCCTCCCCAAACCCCTCCCCCAGTCCCTCCCCAAACTCCTCCCCCTCCCCAAACCCCTCCCCCAGTCCCTCCCCAAACCCCTCCCCTCCCCAAACCCCTCCCCCAGTCCCTCCCCAAACTCCTCCCCCTCCCCAAACCCCTCCCCCAGTCCCTCCCAAACCCCTCCCCTCCCCAAACCCCTCCCCCAGTCCCTCCCCAAACTCCTCCCCCTCCCCAAACCCCTCCCCCAGTCCCTCCCCAAACCCCTCCCCCAATCCCTCCCCAAACTCCTCCCCTCCCTAAACCCCTCCCCCAGTCCCTCCCCAAACTCCTCCCCCTCCCCAGTCCCTCCCCAAACCCCTTCCCCAGTCCCTCCCCAAACTCCTCCCCTCCCCAAACCCCTCCCCCAGTCCCTCCCCAAACTCCTCCCCTCCCTAAACCCCTCCCCCAGTCCCTCCCCAAACTCCTCCCCTCCCCAAACCCCTCCCCCAGTCCCTCCCCAAACTCCTCCCCTCCCTAAACCCCTCCCCCAGTCCCTCCCCAAACTCCTCCCCCTCCCCAGTCCCTCCCCAAACCCCTTCCCCAGTCCCTCCCCAAACCCCTCCCTCTCCCCAAACCCCTCCCCCCCTCCCCAAACTCCTCCCCTCCCCAAACCCCTCCCCCAGTCCCTCCCCAAACTCCTCCCCCTCCCCAGTCCCTCCCAAACCCCTCCCCCAGTCCCTCCCCTCCCCAAACCCCTCCCCCAGTCCCTCCCCTCCCCAAACCCCTCCCCCAGTCCCTCCCCTCCCCAAACCCCTCCCCCAGTCCCTCCCCTCCCCAAACCCCTCCCCCAGTCCCTCCCCTCCCCAAACCCCTCCCCCTCCCCAAACCCCTCCCCCAGTCCCTCCCAGTCCCAAACTCCTCCCCCAGTCCCAAACTCCTCCCCCAGTCCCTCCCCTCCCCAAACCTCTCCCCCTCCCCAAACTCCTCCCCCAGTCCCCTCCCCAAACTCCTCCCCCAGTCCCCTCCCCAAACTCCTCCCCCAGTCCCCTCCCCAAACTCCTCCCCCAGTCCCCTCCCCTCCCCAAACTCCTCCCCCAGTCCCCTCCCCTCCCCAAACTCCTCCCCCAGACCCCTCCCCTCCCCAAACTCCTCCCCCAGTCCCCTCCCCAAACTCCTCCCCCAGTCCCCTCCCCAAACTCCTCCCCCAGTCCCCTCCCCAAACTCCTCCCCCAGTCCCCTCCCCAAACTCCTCCCCCAGTCCCCTCCCCAAAAGCCTCCACATCCCATCACCCTCTCCACACTCTTCCCCCTCCCCCAGCCCCAAACCGATTCCCACCCCATCCCCCTCCAAAACCCCTCCTCGACCCAAACTCCTCCCTAGTCCCGCCCCCTCCCCAAACTCCTCCCCAATCCCTCCCCATCCCCTAACTCCTCACCAGTACCTCCCCAATCCCTCTCCAGCCTCGCCCCTCCCCAAACCAGTCCCCAGCCCCTCCTCCTCCCCAGCCCATCCCCTCCTCAAACCCCTCCCCCAACCCTCCCTCCAAACCCCTCCCCAACCTCACCCCTCCCCTTAACCCCTCCTGCTCCACCGACACCTCCCCAGGAAGAGTAGACAAGGGTAACGTAGTAGATGTAATATATTGGGATTTTGATAAGGTACCGCATTGTAGACTCGTGACTAAGGTCAGAGCATGTGGAGTGAAGGGGACAGGTAGCAGAATGGATAACAAGCTGGCTACAGAACAGAAAACAGAGAGTGGGGGTTAAAGGCAGTTACTCAGACTGGGAAAAGGTGGGAAGTGGTGTTCCCAGGGATCGGTGCTGGGACCACTGTTGTTCACAATTTACATCAATGATCTGGACTCAGGAATCGGAAATACAATTTCAAAACTAGTGGACGACACCAAATTGAGGGGTGTAGTTAATACCCAGGAGGACGGAGACAAAACACAGGAAGATATTAATAAATAGCAGAATGGACGTGTGATTGGGAGATGAATTTCAATACAGAGAAGTGTGAGGGGGTACATTTTGTTAGGAAGAATAAGGAGGCCACAAACTGATTGGATAATAGGAGTCTAAATGGGGTGGAGGAGCAGAGGGATCGGGGGCACAGATACACAAATCACTAAAAGTAGCGACACAGGTTAATAAGGCCATAAAAAGAAAAAGGGTGGCTAAGGCAAACGTAGGTCCCTTAGAGGATGAGACCGGGAAATTAATGGTGGGAAACATGGAGGTGGCAAAAATGCTGAACAAATATTTTGTTTCAGTCTTTACAGTAGAGGACACTAAGAATATCCCAACACTGGACAAACAGGGGACTCTCGGGGGGGAGGAGCTAAATACGATTAAAATCACTTCGGAATTGGTACTCAGTAAAATAATGGGACTCAAGGCGGATAAATCCCCTGGACCTGATGACTTACATCCTGGGGTCTTGAGGGAAGTGGCAGCAGGGATTGTGGATGCTTTGGTAATAATTTTACAAAATTCTCTGGACTCGGCAAAGGTCCCGGCAGATTGGAAAACTGCCAATGTAACACCGTTATTTAAAAAGGGTAGTAGGCAGAAGGCTGGAAATTATAGACCAGTTAGCTTAACATCTGTGGTGGGTAAAATTTTGGAGTCTATTATTAAGGAGACAGTAGCGGAACATTTGGATAAACATAATTTAATAGGACAAAGTCAGCATGGCTTTACGAAGGGGAAGTCATGTCTGACAAATTTGCTTGAGTTCTTTGAGGACATAACGTACAGGGTGGATAAAGGGGAACCAGTGGACGTAGTGTATTTAGATTTCCAGAAGGCATTCGACAAGGTGCCACATAAAAGATTATTGCTCAAGATAAAGAATCACTGGATTGGGGGTAATATTCTGGCATGGGTGGAGGATTGGTTATCTAACAGGAAGCAGAGAGTTGGGATAAATGGTACATTCTCGGACTGGCAACCAGTAACCAGTGGTGTTCCGCAGGGGTCGGTGCTGGGTCCCCAACTCTTTACAATCTATATTAACGATTTGGAGGAGGGGACCGAGTGTAACATATCAAAGTTTGCAGATGATACAAAGATGGGAGGGAAAGTAGAGAGTGAGGAGGACATAAAAAACCTACAAGGGGATATAGACAGGCTGGGTGAGTGGGCGGAGATTTGGCAGATGCAATACAATATTGGAAAATGTGAGGTTATGCACTATGGTAGGAAAAATCGGAGAGCAAGTTATTATCTTAATGGCGAGAAACTGGAAAGTACTGCAGTACAAAGGGATCTGGGGGTCCTAGTGCAAGAAAATCAAAAAGTTAGTATGCAGGTGCAGCAGGTGATCAAGAAGGCCAACGGAATGTTGGCTTTTATTGCTCGGGGGATAGAATATAAAAACAGGGAGGTATTGCTGCAGTTATATAAGGTATTGGTGAGACCGCACCTGGAATACTGCATACAGTTTTGGTCTCCATACTTAAGAAAAGACATACTTGCTCTCGAGGCAGTACAAAGAAGGTTCACTCGGTTAATCCCGGGGATGAGGGGGTGGACATATGAGGAGAGG
>NW_027138901.1:0-31087 GCF_035084215.1 Heptranchias perlo | reverse complement strand
TACAGTGGGAGTGAATGGGAAGGGGTTTGGTCCATTGGGATTGTGTACAGTGGGAGTGAATGGGAAGGGGTTTGGTCCATTGGGATTGTGTACAATGGGAGTGAATGGGAAGGGGTTTGATCCATTGGGATTGTGTACAGTGGGAGTGAATGGGAAGGGGTTTGGTCCATTGGGATTGTGTACAGTGGGAGTGAATGGGAAGGGGTTTGGTCCATTGGGATTGTGTACAGTGGGAGTGAATGGGAAGGGGTTTGGTCCATTGGGATTGTGTACAGTGGGAGTGAATGGGAAGGGGTTTGATCCATTGGGATTGTGTACAGTGGGAGTGAATGGGAAGGGGTTTGGTCCATTGGGATTGTGTACAGTGGGAGTGAATGGGAAGGGGTTTGGTCCATTGGGATTGTGTACAGTGGGAGTGAATGGGAAGGGGTTTGGTCCATTGGGATTGTGTACAGTGGGAGTGAATGGGAAGGGGTTTGGTCCATTCGGATTGTGTACAGTGGGAGTGAACGGGAAGGGGTTTGGTCCATTGGGATTGTGTACAGTGGGAGTGAATGGGAAGGGGTTTGGTCCATTGGGATTGTGTACAGTGGGAGTGAATGGGAAGGGGTTTGGTCCATTGGGATTGTGTACAGTGGGAGTGAATGGGAAGGAGTTTGGTCCATTGGGATTGTGTACAGTGGGAGTGAATGGGAAGGAGTTTGGTCCATTGGGATTGTGTACAGTGGGAGTGAATGGGAAGGGGTTTGGTCCATTGGGATTGTGTACAGTGGGAGTGAATGGGAAGGAGTTTGGTCCATTGGGATTGTGTACAGTGGGAGTGAATGGGAAGGAGTTTGATCCATTGGGATTGTGTACAGTGGGAGTGAATGGGAAGGGGTTTGGGCCATTGGGATTGTGTACAGTGGGAGTGAATGGGAAGGGGTTTGGTCCATTGGGATTGTGTACAGTGGGAGTGAATGGGAAGGAGTTTGGTCCATTGGGATTGTGTACAGTGGGAGTGAATGGGAAGGGGTTTGGGCCATTGGGATTGTGTACAATGGGAGTGAACGGGAAGGGGTTTGGTCCATTGGGATTGTGTACAGTGGGAGTGAATGGGAAGGGGTTTGGTCCATTGGGATTGTGTACAGTGGGAGTGAATGGGAAGGGGTTTGGTCCATTGGGATTGTGTACAGTGGGAGTGAATGGGAAGGAGTTTGGTCCATTGGGATTGTGTACAGTGGGAGTGAATGGGAAGGGGTTTGGTCCATTGGGATTGTGTACAGTGGGAGTGAATGGGAAGGGGTTTGGTCCATTGGGATTGTGTACAGTGGGAGTGAATGGGAAGGGGTTTGGTCCATTGGGATTGTGTACAGTGGGAGTGAACGGGAAGGGGTTTGGTCCATTGGGATTGTGTACAGTGGGAGTGAATGGGAAGGGGTTTGGTCCATTGGGATTGTGTACAGTGGGAGTGAATGGGAAGGGGTTTGGTCCATTGGGATTGTGTACAGTGGGAGTGAATGGGAAGGAGTTTGGTCCATTGGGATTGTGTACAGTGGGAGTGAATGGGAAGGGGTTTGGTCCATTGGGATTGTGTACAGTGGGAGTGAATGGGAAGGAGTTTGGTCCATTGGGATTGTGTACAGTGGGAGTGAATGGGAAGGGGTTTGGTCCATTGGGATTGTGTACAGTGGGAGTGAATGGGAAGGGGTTTGATCCATTGGGATTGTGTACAGTGGGAGTGAATGGGAAGGGGTTTGGTCCATTGGGATTGTGTACAGTGGGAGTGAATGGGAAGGAGTTTGGTCCATTGGGATTGTGTACAGTGGGAGTGAATGGGAAGGAGTTTGGTCCATTGGGATTGTGTACAGTGGGAGTGAATGGGAAGGGGTTTGGTCCATTGGGATTGTGTACAGTGGGAGTGAATGGGAAGGAGTTTGGTCCATTGGGATTGTGTACAGTGGGAGTGAATGGGAAGGAGTTTGGTCCATTGGGATTGTGTACAGTGGGAGTGAATGGGAAGGGGTTTGATCCATTGGGATTGTGTACAGTGGGAGTGAATGGGAAGGGGTTTGGTCCATTGGGATTGTGTACAGTGGGAGTGAATGGGAAGGGGTTTGATCCATTGGGATTGTGTACAGTGGGAGTGAATGGGAAGGGGTTTGATCCATTGGGATTGTGTACAGTGGGAGTGAATGGGAAGGAGTTTGGTCCATTGGGATTGTGTACAGTGGGAGTGAATGGGAAGGAGTTTGGTCCATTGGGATTGTGTACAGTGGGAGTGAATGGGAAGGGGTTTGATCCATTGGGATTGTGTACAGTGGGAGTGAATGGGAAGGAGTTTGGTCCATTGGGATTGTGTACAGTGGGAGTGAATGGGAAGGGGTTTGATCCATTGGGATTGTGTACAGTGGGAGTGAATGGGAAGGGGTTTGGTCCATTGGGATTGTGTACAGTGGGAGTGAATGGGAAGGGGTTTGATCCATTGGGATTGTGTACAGTGGGAGTGAATGGGAAGGGGTTTGATCCATTGGGATTGTGTACAGTGGGAGTGAATGGGAAGGGGTTTGATCCATTGGGATTGTGTACAGTGGGAGTGAATGGGAAGGGGTTTGGTCCATTGGGATTGTGTACAATGGGAGTGAATGGGAAAGAGTTTGGTCCATTGGGATTGTGTACAGTGGGAGTGAATGGGAAGGAGTTTGGTCCATTGGGATTGTGTACAGTGGGAGTGAATGGGAAGGGGTTTGATCCATTGGGATTGTGTACAGTGGGAGTGAATGGGAAGGGGTTTGATCCATTGGGATTGTGTACAATGGGAGTGAATGGGAAGGGGTTTGGTCCATTGGGATTGTGTACAGTGGGAGTGAATGGGAAGGGGTTTGGTCCATTGGGATTGTGTACAGTGGGAGTGAATGGGAAGGGGTTTTGGCCATTGGGATTGTGTACAGTGGGAGTGAATGGGAAGGGGTTTGTTCCATTGGGATTGTGTACAGTGGGAGTGAATGGGAAGGGGTTTGTTCCATTGGGATTGTGTACAGTGGGAGTGAATGGGAAGGAGTTTGGTCCATTGGGATTGTGTACAGTGGGAGTGAATGGGAAGGGGTTTGGTCCATTGGGATTGTGTACAGTGGGAGTGAATGGGAAGGAGTTTGGTCCATTGGGATTGTGTACAGTGGGAGTGAATGGGAAGGGGTTTGGTCCATTGGGATTGTGTACAGTGGGAGTGAACGGGAAGGAGTTTGGTCCATTGGGATTGTGTACAGTGGGAGTGAATGGGAAGGATGCAGTCCATTGGGATTGTGTACAGTGGGAGTGAATGGGAAGGGGTTTGGGCCATTGGGATTGTGTACAGTGGGAGTGAATGGGAAGGGGTTTGGGCCATTGGGATTGTGTACAGTGGGAGTGAATGGGAAGGGGTTTGGTCCATTGGGATTGTGTACAGTGGGAGTGAATGGGAAGGGGTTTGGTCCATTGGGATTGTGTACAGTAGGAGTGAACGGGAAGGAGTTTGGTCCATTGGGATTGTGTACAGTGGGAGTGAATGGGAAGGGGTTTGGGCCATTGGGATTGTGTACAGTGGGAGTGAATGGGAAGGGGTTTGGTCCATTGGGATTGTGTACAATGGGAGTGAACGGGAAGGGGTTTGTTCCATTGGGATTGTGTACAGTGGGAGTGAATGGGAAGGGGTTTGGTCCATTGGAATTGTGTACAGTGGGAGTGAACGGGAAGGGGTTTGTTCCATTGGGATTGTGTACAGTGGGAGTGAATGGGAAGGGGTTTGGGCCATTGGGATTGTGTACAGTGGGAGTGAATGGGAAGGGGTTTGGGCCATTGGGATTGTGTACAGTGGGAGTGAATGGGAAGGGGTTTGGTCCATTGGGATTGTGTACAGTGGGAGTGAATGGGAAGGGGTTTGGTCCATTGGGATTGTGTACAGTAGGAGTGAACGGGAAGGAGTTTGGTCCATTGGGATTGTGTACAGTGGGAGTGAACGGGAAGGAGTTTGGTCCATTGGGATTGTGTACAGTGGGAGTGAATGGGAAGGGGTTTGGTCCATTGGGATTGTGTACAGTGGGAGTGAATGGGAAGGGGTTTGGTCCATTGGGATTGTGTACAGTGGGAGTGAATGGGAAGGAGTTTGATCCATTGGGATTGTGTACAGTGGGAGTGAATGGGAAGGAGTTTGATCCATTGGGATTGTGTACAGTGGGAGTGAATGGGAAGGGGTTTGGTCCATTGGGATTCTGTACAGTGGGAGTGAATGGGAAGGAGTTTGGTCCATTGGGATTCTGTACAGTGGGAGTGAATGGGAAGGGGTTTGGTCCATTGGGATTGTATACAGTGGGAGTGAATGGGAAGGAGTTTGATCCATTGGGATTGTGTACAGTGGGAGTGAATGGGAAGGAGTTTGATCCATTGGGATTGTGTACAGTGGGAGTGAATGGGAAGGAGTTTGGTCCATTGGGATTGTGTACAGTGGGAGTGAATGGGAAGGAGTTTGGTCCATTGGGATTGTGTACAGTGGGAGTGAATGGGAAGGGGTTTGGGCCATTGGGATTGTGTACAGTTGGAGTGAATGGGAAGGGGTTTGGGCCATTGGGATTGTGTACAGTGGGAGTGAATGGGAAGGAGTTTGGTCCATTGGGATTGTGTACAGTGGGAGTGAATGGGAAGGGGTTTGGGCCATTGGGATTGTGTACAGTGGGAGTGAATGGGAAGGGGTTTGGGCCATTGGGATTGTGTACAGTGGGAGTGAATGGGAAGGGGTTTGGGCCATTGGGATTGTGTACAGTGGGAGTGAATGGGAAGGGGTTTGGTCCATTGGGATTGTGTACAGTGGGAGTAAACAGGAAGAGGTTTGGTTCCATTGTGAGATCTCTGCTGTTGAATAGTCTGGCGACGCTCATTTGTCTGGTTTCACTGTGAGAAACAGTCTCATGGACAATAACCGGGGGACAGCCAGTGCCTGTGGATACAATGCTTTTGGGAGAGATGGGAATGAAATGGAGGGGGAGAAAATCCATGCAGTCAGAAGATGGTTAGTCTGATGTTTCGCTGACGGATGATGTATGTCTGCTTTATAAACTGATTGGTTTTCTCTTTTTGGGGGTGGACCAGTTACCCACTTTCAGTCTCATGGAGGAAGTTTTCTCTGCCAGCCTCATCCCAATCGAACCGAGATTCCCGGGTGAGTACTGACTAAATTATCTCGTGTTCGAGAGGGGACAATTTCCTGTCTATAAAAGCCATGCCCTGGGAGTGTTTGATGGGACAGTGTAGAGGGAGCTTTACTCTGTATCTAACCCTGTACCTGCCCTGGGAGTGTTTGATGGGACAGTGTAGAGGGAGCTTTACTCTGTATCTAACCCTGTACCTGCCCCGGGAGTGTTTGACGGGACAGTGTAGAGGGAGCTTTACTCTGTATCTAACCCGTGCTGTACCTGCCCTGGGAGTGTTTGATGGGACAGTGTAGAGGGAGCTTTACTCTGTATCTAAACCGTGCTGTACCTGACCCTGGGAGTGTTTGACGGGACAGTGTAGAGGGAGCTTTACTCTGTATCTAACCCGTGCTGTACCTGCCCTGGGAGTGTTTGACGGGACAGTGCAGAGGGAGCTTTACTCTGTATCTAACCCGTGCTGTACCTGCCCTGGGAGTGTTTGATGGGACAGTGTAGAGGGAGCTTTACTCTGTATCTAAACCGTGCTGTACCTGACCCTGGGAGTGTTTGATGGGACAGTGTAGAGGGAGCTTTACTCTGTATCTAACCCGTGCTGTACCTGCCCTGGGAGTGTTTGACGGGACAGTGTAGAGGGAGCTTTACTCTGTATCTAACCCGTGCTGTACCTGCCCTGGGAGTTTTTGACGGGACAGTGTAGAGGGAGCTTTACTCTGTATCTAACCCTGTACCTGCCCTGGGAGTGTTTGATGGGACAGTGTAGAGGGAGCTTTACTCTGTATCTAACCCTGTACCTGCCCTGGGAGTGTTTGATGGGACAGTGTAGAGGGAGCTTTACTCTGTATCTAACCCTGTACCTGCCCTGGGAGTGTTTGATGGGACAGTGTAGAGGGAGCTTTACTCTGTATCTAACCCTGTACCTGCCCTGGGAGTGTTTGATGGGACAGTGTAGAGGGAGCTTTACTCTGTATCTAACCCTGTACCTGCCCTGGGAGTGTTTGATGGGACAGTGTAGAGGGAGCTTTACTCTGTATCTAACCCTGTACCTGCCCTGGGAGTGTTTGACGGGACAGTGTTGAGGGAGCTTTACTCTGTATCTAACCCGTGCTGTACCTGCCCTGGGAGTGTTTGACGGGACAGTGTAGAGGGAGCTTTACTCTGTATCTAACCCTGTACCTGCCCTGGGAGTGTTTGATGGGACAGTGTAGAGGGAGCTTTACTCTGTATCTAACCCTGTACCTGCCCTGGGAGTGTTTGACGGGACAGTGTAGAGGGAGCTTTACTCTGCATCTAACCCTGTACCTGCCCTGGGAGTGTTTGATGGGACAGTGTAGAGGGAGCTTTACTCTGCATCTAACCCTGTACCTGCCCTGGGAGTGTTTGACGGGACAGTGTAGAGGGAGCTTTACTCTGCATCTAACCCTGTACCTGCCCTGGGAGTGTTTGATGGGACAGTGTAGAGGGAGCTTTACTCTGTATCTAACCCTGTACCTGCCCTGGGAGTGTTTGACGGGACAGTGTAGAGGGAGCTTTACTCTGTATCTAACCCTGTACCTGCCCTGGGAGTGTTTGATGGGACAGTGTAGAGGGAGCTTTACTCTGTATCTAACCCTGTACCTGCCCTGGGAGTGTTTGATGGGACAGTGTCGAGGGAGCTTTACTCTGTATCTAACCCTGTACCTGCCCTGGGAGTGTTTGACGGGACAGTGT
This sequence comes from Heptranchias perlo, assembly GCF_035084215.1. Lineage (NCBI taxonomy): Eukaryota > Metazoa > Chordata > Chondrichthyes > Hexanchiformes > Hexanchidae > Heptranchias > Heptranchias perlo. The sequence continues at coordinate 24,218 of NW_027138901.1, read as the reverse complement.
AGAGGGAGCTTTACTCTGTATCTAACCCTGTACCTGCCCTGGGAGTGTTTGATGGGACAGTGTAGAGGGAGCTTTACTCTGTATCTAACCCTGTACCTGCCCTGGGAGTGTTTGACGGGACAGTGTAGAGGGAGCTTTACTCTGTATCTAACCCTGTACCTGCCCTGGGAGTGTTTGATGGGACAGTGTAGAGGGAGCTTTACTCTGTATCTAACCCTGTACCTGCCCCGGGAGTGTTTGACGGGACAGTGTAGAGGGAGCTTTACTCTGTATCTAACCCTGTACCTGCCCTGGGAGTGTTTGATGGGACAGTGTAGAGGGAGCTTTACTCTGTATCTAACCCTGTACCTGCCCTGGGAGTGTTTGATGGGACAGTGTAAAGGGAGGAGGGGAAAAGGAGGGTTCGATACAGAGTAAAGCTCCCTCTACTTTGATCTGATTGGGCTGGGCTGGAGTCAAACACCCAAGGCGCACGGATGGTAGTTAGACTGCCTTCCCTGTCCCTCCGTATTTCCGGTGCAGGATCAGGCAGCGACTCCGTACCAGCACCGCGGTAAAACCCTTTGTTTTTGCTTTTCTCCTTCCCAGTAGAATTGGAGACACGACCTACGACCCCTGCTGTGAAAGTGCTGCCCCCCGAGCAGCCCATGGAGTTTGGTCCGTCCCAGGTCATAGGTAGGTAACCCTTTCACTGCTGAATCTACCTGAGGACAGGACAGGGTGGGTGGGTGGCCCCGTGGCTTTAGAACCCATCTCTGGTTGTTAAGGAGGGAGTCTCCCCATCGCAGATCGAAATGTGGCAACTAATTATGATGAACCGAACTGTGGTTTTATTTTGGGGGAGTTTCTCTGGATGTCCTGGTTGGTGCAGGTGTCCCCGTGTAGTTCCGAGAGCCAATGATACGGTTAGATCTTTAACTTTAACACAGGCAGGGACCTCAGTGCAACGTCACATCCCACACGCAGCCCCTCCGACAGTGCGGCGCTCCCTCAGTACTGACCCTCCGACAGTGCGGCGCTCCCTCAGTACTGACCCTCCGACAGTGCGGCGCTCCCTCAGTACTGACCCTCCGACAGCGTGGCGCTCCCTCAGTACTGACCCTCCGACAGTGCGGCGCTCCCTCAGTACTGACCCTCCGACAGCGTGGCGCTCCCTCAGTACTGACCCTCCGACAGTGCAGCGCTCCCTCAGTACTGACCCTCCGACAGTGCGGCGCTCCCTCAGTACTGACCCTCCGACAGTGCGGCGCTCCCTCAGTACTGACCCTCCGACAGTGCGGCGCTCCCTCAGTACTGACCCTCCGACAGTGCGGCGCTCCCTCAGTACTGACCCTCCCACAGTGTGGCGCTCCCTCAGTACCGACCCTCCGACAGTGCGGCGCTCCCTCAGTACTGACCCTCCGACAGTGCGGCGCTCCCTCAGTACTGACCCTCCGACAGTGCGGCGCTCCCTCAGTACTGACCCTCCGACAGTGCGGCGCTCCCTCAGTACCGACCCTCCCACAGCACAGTTCTCCCTCAGTACTGACCCTCCGACAGTGCGGCACTCCCTCAGTACTGACCCTCCGACAGTGCGGCGCTCCCTCAGTACTGACCCTCCGACAGTGCGGCGCTCCCTCAGTACTGACCCTCCGACAGTGCGGCGCTCCCTCAGTACTGACCCTCCGACAGTGCAGCGCTCCCTCAGTACTGACCCTCCGACAGTGCGGCGCTCCCTCAGTACTGACCCTCCGACAGTGCAGCGCTCCCTCAGTACCGACCCTCCGATGGTGCGGCGCTCCCTCAGTACTGACCCTCCGACAGTGCAGCGCTCCCTCAGTACCGACCCTCCGATGGTGCGGCGCTCCCTCAGTACCGACCCTCCGATGGTGCGGCGCTCCCTCAGTACTGACCCTCCCACAGCACAGTTCTCCCTCAGTACTGACCCTCCCACAGTGCGGCGCTCCCTCAGTACTGACCCTCCCACAGTGCGGCGCTCCCTCAGTACCGACCCTCCGACGGTGCGGCACTCCCTCAGTACCGACCCTCCGACAGTGCAGCGCTCCCTCAGTACTGACCCTCCCACAGCGCAGTTCTCCCTCAGTACTGACCCTCCCACAGTGCGGCGCTCCCTCAGTACTGACCCTCCCACAGTGCGGCGCTCCCTCAGTACTGACCCTCCCACAGTGCGGCGCTCCCTCAGTACTGCACTGCATTACCAGCCCAGATTAAGTCCTGGAACGGGGCCTGAACCCACAAGCTGCTTGACTCAGAGTCGAGCGCACCACCCACTGAGCCAAACTGACGACATCGCAAATCCAAAGCGGCTCGAAGGAGTCGCTGAGTTCAGTGGCAGGTCGTAGTGACTGCAGCCACTGATGTGAATTGTAAATCTCTCGCACGTTTCGATCCTCCCCTCCTGCTAATTCCCTTAATAACGGGATTATGAGCTAATTTATTATGTTTAAAAAAAACAAGTTCAAAGTTCGACTCAGAACCGCTGCAAGTTTTGGTTCTGAGAGAGCTGCCGACAGTGAGGCAGCCGTTTGTATCGAGTGGGACACTGGTACTTTATTGCCATCCGGTGACCAGACTCAGAAGTACACACATTGTCGCTCGTTCCTGTTCGGCGATGGGCCAAATTCCCTTGGGTGTCTGATGGACGCAGAAAACCCTTCCCTCACCCGCGATCGAGGAGCTCCCAACCGCTGAGAAATCCACGTGAGCAGAGCTTCTGTTTGCCCGATGTGGAGCGCAGAGTCTCTCTCAATAGGGACAAAATCCTGCTTATTAACCCCCACAAAACCAGACTGGAAGAACCAAAGTTCAGTGATTACCCCCCCCCGCGCCCCCCCCCGACAACTGCAAACTTGCATTGATATGGCGCCTTTTATGTGGTGAAACGTCCCAAGTCGCTTCACGGGAGTGTAATCAGATTAAAATTTGACACCGAGCCACATATCGGGACAGGTGACCAAAAGCTTGGTCAAAGAGGGAGGTTTTAGGGAGCGTCTTAAAGGAGGAGAGAGAGAGAGAGGGGGAGAGGTTTAGGGAGGGAATTCCAGAGCTTAGGGCCCCGGGCAGCTGAAGGCACGGCCGCCAATGGGGGAGCGATGGGAATCGGGGGGATGCGCAAGAGGCCAGAATTGGAGGAACGCAGAGATCTGGGAGGGTTGTAGGGGGCTGGAGGAGGTTACAGAGATGGGGAGGGGGGGCGCGAGGGCTATGCAGAGATCTGGGAGGGTTGTAGGGGGCTGGAGGAGGTTACAGAGATGGGGAGGGGGGGCGCGAGGGCTATGCAGAGATCTGGGAGGGTTGTAGGGGGCTGGAGGAGGTTACAGAGATGGGGAGGGGGGGCGCGAGGGCTATGCAGAGATCTGGGAGGGTTGTAGGGGGCTGGAGGAGGTTACAGAGATGGGGAGGGGGGTCGCGATTAGGGCAGGGGTCTATTAAAAGTAAAGAACATAGTTGAAGACTCGTTGAAAAGAAACTGTATGTATCCCTGCCTGTCTTTCAGAAATGGACACGTGTAAAGTGGACCGTGGAATCTGTGGACACGGAGTCTGTGTCTATGATCCATCTGGTTATACCTGCGCCTGTCACACTGGCTACCAGCTCAACACCCGTGTGAAACAGTGTGTGGGTAAGAGTCAGCACAAAAGACTTACATTTTCTACAGGACCTTTCACCACCTCAGGACGTCCCAAAGCACGTTACGGCCAATGAAGTACTTTTTTTTTTTGAAGTGCGGTCACTGTTGTAATGTGGGAAACGCAGCAGCCGATTTGCGCACAGCAAGATCCCACAAACACCAATGTGATAAATGACCCAGATCAACTGTTTGGTTGATTGTTGGTTGAGGGATAAATATCGGCCCCAGGACACCTGGGAGAACTCCCCCCACCCCCTGCTCTTCTTCAAAATAGTGTCAGGGGATCTTTTACGTCCGCCTGAGAGGGGCAGACGGGGCCCTCGGTTTAACGTCTCGTCCGAAAGACGGCACAGCGCTCCCTCAGCGCTGCACTGGGAACGTTAGCCTGGATTTTGCACTCAAGTCTCTGGAGGTGGGACTCGAGCCCACAAAGTTTGTGACTCTAGAGGCAAGAGTGCGACCCACTGAGCGACAGGCTGACGTCCTAAGCAAGCCTTGCAGTCAGAGACAGAACTCAAAGTAGAACACCACTTCGGGCGATTGTACTTTGAGGGTAGCAATTCACCCCATTGTCGAGCAGGCTCGCCCCTGTAGCTGTACTGTGCGTCCCAGGAGAGCTGCTCGTGTGTGTTGTATGTAATACAGCGGGTCGGAGCATGTGGGAGAACACTATTATCTCTCTCTGTCTGAACAGGCAGCTCGATATTGCCAGCAATATTACAGGAAGCACCCCATTCAGGAACATAGGAACAGGAGGAGGCCATTCAGCCCCTCGTGCCTGCCCCGCCATTTGATAAGATCATGGGCTGATCTGTGATCTAACTCCATATACCTGCCTTTGGCCCATATCCCTTAATACCTTTGACTGCCAAAAAGCTATCTATCTCAGATTTCAATTTAGCGATTGAGCTAGTATCAATTGCCGTTTGCGGACGAGCGTTCCAAACTTCTACCACCCTTTGTGTGTAGAAATGTTTTCTAATCTCGCTCCTGAAAGGTCTGGCTCTAATTTTTTAGACTGTGCCCCCTACTCCTAGAATCCCCACCACAGGAGTATCACTGGTCGGGATTTGCACACTTTGGGAACCCCCAGAAGACGTGCGGCTTGAGTTAGGTGCAGAGTGCGAGCCCTTCTGCCCTGCCCCGATAATGTGTCGCAGCCCCAGTTGCAAACGAGTGCTCCCTCCAGTCAGGCTCTGATCCATTTGGCGTTCGTGGACCAAGCACAACTGAGATTGAGACTGTCTGATCTCCCCGCCTCCCAACGCTGGGGAGCTGTGACGGCCCCCAGCAGACAGAGCAGCACTCATTCCAGTGGTCATGGCCGCAGGACCCAGAGGTGAAAGGTCAGCGTCTGCCCCCGCCCCCCCCCCCGGACCTTACCCTTTGCCATTTGGCTGTCCCAGGTTTAAACAGGAGATGTTTCTTCCTCCTCTCTTCCAGATGTAAACGAGTGTGACAACAATCCTTGCGGGGCCAGAAAAGGCGAGTGTATAAATTCCATTGGGACCTTCACCTGCCACTGCTACCAAGGCTTCCAGTTACACGAGCGGCAGGAAGGCAGTACTTGTGTTGGTATGTTGTATTCCCCCCCCCCTTTCTCTGTCTAACCTCGGCCCCAGTCTCCTCGACGACCGGCCCCCTCGCTCTGTCCCCCTCGTTTCATTTCATTGTTGGCCTTCCGATTGGCCTTTGACTGTTGATGCTGTGTTTCAGATGTTAATGAGTGTAGCGAGGGGCGTCTCTGTGTGAGTGGGCACTGTTTCAACACCGAGGGCTCCTTCTACTGTCGATGTCACACTGGTTATCGCCTGGTCAGTCACCAGACCGCCTGCGAAGGTAATTCACCCGCATTACACCCCGCCCCCATTACACCCCGCCCCCCATTACACCCCGCCCCCATTACACCCCGCCCCCCATTACACCCCGCCCCCATTACACCCCGCCCCCATTACACCCCGCCCCTATTACACCCCGCCCCCATTACACCCCGCCCCCCATTACACCCCGCCCCCATTACACCCCGCCCCCATTACACCCCGCCCCCCATTACACCCCGCTCCCATTACACCCCGCTCCCATTACACCCCGCTCCCATTACACCCCGCCCCCATTACACCCCGTCCTCATTACACCCCGCCCCCATTACACCCCGCCCCCATTTACACCCCGCCCCCATTACACCCCGCTCCCATTACACCCCACCCACATTACACCCCGCTCCCATTTACACCCCGCTCCCATTTACACCCCGCCCCCATTACACCCCATCCCCATTACACCCCATCCCCATTACACCCCGCTCCCATTTACACCCCGCCCCCATTACACCCCGCTCCCATTACACCCCGCTCCCATTACACCCCGCTCCCATTTACACCCCGCCCCCATTACACCCCGTCCCCATTACACCCCGCCCCCATTACACCCCGTCCCCATTACACCCCGCTCCCATTTACACCTCGCCCCCATTACACCCCGTCCCCATTACACCCCGCTCTCATTTACACCCCGCCCCCATTACACCCCGCTCCCATTACACCACGCCCCCATTACACCCCGCTCCCATTTACACCCCGCTCCCATTTACACCCCGCTCCCATTTACACCCCGCTCCCATTTACACCCCACCCCCACTATACCCCGCCCCCATTACACCCCGTCCCCATTACACCCCGCTCCCATTTACACCCCGCCCCCATTACACCCCGTCCCCATTACACCCCGCTCCCATTTACACCCCGCTCCCATTTACACCCCGCCCCCATTACACCCCGTCCCCATTACACCCCGCTCTCATTTACACCCCGCCCCCCATTACACCCCGCTCCCATTACACCACGCCCCCACTACACCCCGCCCCCATTTACACCCCGCCCCCATTAAACCCCCCCATTACACCCGCCCCCATTACACACCGCCCCCATTACACACCGCCCCCATTACACCCCCCCATTACACACCGCCCCCATTACACCCCCCCATTACTCCCCGCCCCCATTTACACCCCACCCCCACTACACCCCGCCCCCATTTACACCCCGCCCCCATTTACACCCCGCCCCCATTACTCCCCGCCCCCATTACACCCCCCCATTACACCCGCCCCCATTACACACCGCCCCCATTACACACCGCCCCCATTACACCCCCCCATTACACACCTCCCCCATTACACCCCCCCATTACTCCCCGCCCCCATTTACACCACGCCCCATTACACCCCGCCGCCGTTTAAACCCTGCCCCCATTTACACCCCGCCCCCATTACACCCCGCCCCCACTTACACCCCGCCCCCACTTACACCCCGCCCCCACTTACAGCCCGCCCCCACTTACACCCCGCCCCCACTTACAGCCCGCCCCATTACACCCCACCCCCATTACACCCCGCCCCCATTACACCTGCCCCCATTTACACCCTGCCCCATTACACCCCGCCCCCATTACACCTGCCCCCATTTACACCCTGCCCCATTACACCCCACCCCCATTACACCCCGCCCCATTACACCCCACCCCCATTACACCCCGCCCCCATTACACCTGCCCCCATTTACACCCTGCCCCATTACACCCCACCCCCATTACACCCCGCCCCCATTACACCCGCCCCCACAGTCTCAGTGTCCCCTGTACACGTACAGCACTCAGTGGGTAAACGGGAACGATTCTGTTTGAAACGCAGTCCCCGTTGTACAAATCTCTTCTCCGTTCCCTGTGTTCTGTTGTGTGTTTGAGAGATCCCCAATTCCTGGGTAAATGTGACATCAGCGACTCCTCATCCTTTTCCCAGATATCAACGAATGCCACAATCCGAACGCCTGCCCACGGGGCAAATGCAAGAATAAGCCGGGGACGTACGAGTGTGTCCCGTGTCCGGAGGGATACCGGAGTCAGGCCGGGGAGTGCTACGGTGAGAACCGGCTCGTACAGTGAGCAACGGGGCCACTGTGGGGGTGGGGGCACATTAGGGCTATGGGGGGGGGGGGGCAGACAGGGCCATGGAGGGCAGACGGGGCTATGGGGGGGGCAGACAGGGCGATGGGGGGGCAGACAGGGCCATGGAGGGCAGATGGGGCTATGGGGGGGGGCAGATGGGGCTGTGGGGGGGGCAGACAGGGCGATGGGGGGGCAGACAGGGCCATGGAGGGCAGACGGGGCTATGGGGGGGGCAGACGGGGCTATGGGGGGGGCAGACAGGGCCATGGAGGGCAGACGGGGCTATGGGGGGGGGCAGATGGGGCTGTGGGGGGGGCAGACAGGGCCATGGGGGGCAAACAGGGCTATGGGGGCAGTCAGGGGTGTGGAGGAGCAGACAGGTCCATGGGGGGTCTTATGCGGCTATGGGGGGCACATAGGGCTGGGGGGGCATACAGGATAATGGGTGGTGCAAAATGAACAGTGAGACAGGTGAGCAGAGATAACCAGGTAAAGTGAAGCTCCCTCTACACTGTCCCATCAAACACTCCCAGGGCAGGTACAGGGTTAGATACAGAGTAAAGCTCCCTCTACACTGTCCCATCAAACACTCCCAGGGCGGGTACAGGGTTAGATACAGAGTAAAGCTCCCTCTACACTGTCCCATCAAACACTCCCAGGGCAGGTACGGGGTTAGATACAGAGTAAAGCTCCCTCTACACTGTCCCATCAAACACTCCCAGGGCAGGGACAGGGTTAGATACAGAGTAAAGCTCCCTCTACACTGTCCCGTCAAACACTCCCAGGGCAGGTACAGGGTTAGATACAGAGTAAAGCTCCCTCTACACTGTCCCATCAAACACTCCCAGGGCAGGTACGGGGTTAGATACAGAGTAAAGCTCCCTCTACACTGTCCCATCAAACACTCCCAGGGCAGGTACAGGGTTAGATACAGAGTAAAGCTCCCTCTACACTGTCCCATCAAACACTCCCAGGGCAGGTACAGCACGGGTTAGATACAGAGTAAAGCTCCCTCTACACTGTCCCATCAATCACTCCCGGAGCAGGTACAGGGTTAGATACAGAGTAAAGCTCCCTCTACACTGTCCCGTCAAACACTCCCAGGGCAGGTACAGGGTTAGATACAGAGTAAAGCTCCCTCTACACTGTCCCATCAATCACTCCCGGAGCAGGTACAGGGTTAGATACAGAGTAAAGCTCCCTCTACACTGTCCCATCAAACACTCCCAGGGCAGGTACAGGGTTAGATACAGAGTAAAGCTCCCTCTACACTGTCCCATCAAACACTCCCAGGGCAGGTACAGGGTTAGATACAGAGTAAAGCTCCCTCTACACTGTCCCATCAAACACTCCCAGGGCAGGTACAGCACGGGTTAGATACAGAGTAAAGCTCCCTCTACACTGTCCCATCAATCACTCCCGGAGCAGGTACAGGGTTAGATACAGAGTAAAGCTCCCTCTACACTGTCCCGTCAAACACTCCCAGGGCAGGTACAGGGTTAGATACAGAGTAAAGCTCCCTCTACACTGTCCCGTCAAACACTCCCAGGGCAGGTACAGGGTTAGATACAGAGTAAAGCTCCCTCTACACTGTCCCGTCAAACACTCCCAGGGCAGGTACAGGGTTAGATACAGAGTAAAGCTCCCTCTACACTGTCCCATCAAACACTCCCAGGGCAGGTACAGCACGGGTTAGATACAGAGTAAAGCTCCCTCTACACTGTCCCATCAAACACTCCCGGGGCAGGTACAGGGTTAGATACAGAGTAAAGCTCCCTCTACACTGTCCCGTCAAACACTCCCAGGGCAGGTACAGGGTTAGATACAGAGTAAAGCTCCCTCTACACTGTCCCATCAAACACTCCCAGGGCAGGTACAGCACGGGTTAGATACAGAGTAAAGCTCCCTCTACACTGTCCCATCAATCACTCCCGGAGCAGGTACAGGGTTAGATACAGAGTAAAGCTCCCTCTACACTGTCCCGTCAAACACTCCCAGGGCAGGTACAGGGTTAGATACAGAGTAAAGCTCCCTCTACACTGTCCCGTCAAACACTCCCAGGGCAGGTACAGGGTTAGATACAGAGTAAAGCTCCCTCTACACTGTCCCGTCAAACACTCCCAGGGCAGGTACAGGGTTAGATACAGAGTAAAGCTCCCTCTACACTGTCCCATCAAACACTCCCAGGGCAGGTACAGCACGGGTTAGATACAGAGTAAAGCTCCCTCTACACTGTCCCATCAAACACTCCCAGGGCACGTACAGGGTTAGATACAGAGTAAAGCTCCCTCTACACTGTCCCATCAAACACTCCCAGAGCAGGTACAGGGTTAGATACAGAGTAAAGCTCCCTCTACACTGTCCCATCAAACACTCCCAGGGCAGGTACAGGGTTAGATACAGAGTAAAGCTCCCTCTACACTGTCCCATCAGACACTCCCAGGGTCAGGTACAGGGTTAGATACAGAGTAAAGCTCCCTCTACACTGTCCCATCAAACACTCCCAGGGCAGGTACAGCATGGGTTAGATACAGAGTAAAGCTCCCTCTACACTGTCCCATCAGACACTCCCAGGGTCAGGTACAGTGTTAGATACAGAGTAAAGCTCCCTCTACACTGTCCCATCAAACACTCCCAGGGCAGGTACAGCATGGGTTAGATACAGAGTAAAGCTCCCTCTACACTGTCCCATCAAACACTCCCGGGGCAGGTACAGGGTTAGATACAGAGTAAAGCTCCCTCTGCACTGTCCCGTCAAACACTCCCAGGGACAGGTACAGGGTTAGATACAGAGTAAAGCTCCCTCTACACTGTCCCGTCAAACACTCCCGGGGCAGGTACAGGGTTAGATACAGAGTAAAGCTCCCTCTACACTGTCCCATCAAACACTCCCGGGGCAGGTACAGGGTTAGATACAGAGTAAAGCTCCCTCTACACTGTCCCATCAAACACTCCCAGGGCAGGTACTGGGTTAGATACAGAGTAAAGCTCCCTCTACACTGTCCCATCAAACACTCCCAGGGTAGGTACAGGGTTAGATACAGAGTAAAGCTCCCTCTACACTGTCCCATCAAACACTCCCAGGGCAGGTACAGGGTTAGATACAGAGTAAAGCTCCCTCTACACTGTCCCATCAAACACTCCCAGGGTCAGGTACAGGGTTAGATACAGAGTAAAGCTCCCTCTACACTGTCCCGTCAAACACTCCCAGGGCAGGTACAGGGTTAGATACAGAGTAAAGCTCCCTCTACACTGTCCCATCAAACACTCCCGGGGCAGGTACAGGGTTAGATACAGAGTAAAGCTCCCTCTACACTGTCCCATCAAACACTCCCAGGGCAGGTACAGGATTAGATACAGAGTAAAGCTCCCTCTACACTGTCCCATCAAACACTCCCAGGGCAGGTACAGGGTTAGATACAGAGTAAAGCTCCCTCTACACTGTCCCGTCAAACACTCCCAGGGGCAGGTACAGGGTTAGATACAGAGTAAAGCTCCCTCTACACTGTCCCATCAAACACTCCCAGGGCAGGTACAGGGTTAGATACAGAGTAAAGCTCCCTCTACACTGTCCCATCAAACACTCCCAGGGCAGGTACAGGGTTAGATACAGCTGTCTCTGGGATGTCTTTGTTTCGTGTCATGCGGTTCGCTGACACTCTCTGGTCTTTCCTCTCCAGATATCGACGAGTGCTTAGACAGATCCTTCTGTTTAAACGGGAAGTGCATCAACACAAAGGGCTCGTACAGCTGCACCTGCAGCAAGGGCTTTAAACCCGCGCCCGACGGCAGGAACTGTCAAGGTAACCCGATCGTTCGGTGCTTTCACTGAGCCACACGAAGCAGGAGCTCCCAGGCTTCACCCCCGGCCTGTGCTGAAGTAGCTCATCTCTGCCCAGACAGTAGTGGGGGCATTCCAATTGGCCTCAGGGCCCCTGGCCTAGGGTGAGATGAACAGAATGGCCAGGGCTCCTGCTCAATGAAGATTGAAGGTCCGTGTAGGGACAGAGCAGGCGCACAGCGTGAGGCTGTTTGACCCTCAGTGACAGGCCTCACTCCGGGGCCTACGTTCGACCCTCAGTGACAGGCCTCACTCCGGGGCCTACGTTTGACCCTCAGTCACAGGCCTCACTCTGGGGCCTACGTTTGACCCTCAGTCACAGGCCTCACTCCGGGGCCTACGTTTGACCCTCAGTCACAGGCCTCACTCTGGGACCTACGTTTGACCCTCAGTGACAGGCCTCACTCTGGGGCCTACGTTTGACCCTCAGTGACAGGCCCCACTCCGGGGCCTACGTTTGACCCTCAGTTGCAGGCCTCACTCTGGGGCCTACGTTTGACCCTCAGTCACAGGCCTCACTCCGGGGCCTACGTTTGACCCTCAGTCACAGGCCTCACTCCGGGGCCTACGTTTGACCCTCAGTTGCAGGCCTCACTCCGGGGCCTACATTTGACCCTCAGTTACAGGCCTCACTCCGGGGCCTACGTTTGACCCTCAGTGACAGGCCTCACTCCGGGGCCTACGTTTGACCCTCAGTGACAGGCCTCACTCCGGGGCCTACGTTTGACCCTCAGTGACAGGCCTCACTCCGGGGCCTACGTTTGACCCTCAGTGACAGGCCTCACTCCGGGGCCTACGTTTGACCCTCAGTGACAGGCCACCAGCGCTCGTCCCACTTTGTTTATCCTCCATCCTGGTTCTGATTCGCCTCTGACCATACCCTGTTGTTGACTTTCCTTCAGATATTAATGAGTGCAGTGAAGGGCGCCTGTGCGCCAATGGCCGCTGTTTAAACACAGAGGGTTCCTTCCAGTGTCGCTGTAACCCTGGCTACCGCCTGTCCAGTCATCAAACCTCCTGTGAAGGTAACTGACCCCCACTTCTATACATCTTTGAGGAATCACTGATGAAGGATCCACAGAGCAGGAGACCACCACCAAGAACAACAACCTGCATTTATATAGCGCCTTTAACCTAGTAAAACGTCCCAGGGCGCTTCTCAGGAGCGATAATCGAACAAAATTTGAGACCGAGCCACATGAGGAGATGTTAGGACAGGTGACCAAGAGCTCGGTCAAAGAGGGAGGTTTTAAGGAGCGTCTTAAAGGAGGAGAGAGAGAGAGGCGGAGAGGTTTAGGGAGGGAATTCCAGAGCTTAGGGCCCGGGCGGCTGAAGGCACGGCCGCCAATGGTGGAGCGATGGAAATCGGGGGGTGCGCAAGAGGCCAGAATTGGAGGAGCGCAGAGATCTCGGAGGGTTGTAGGGGCTGGAGGAGGTTACAGAGATAGGGAGGGGGTGCGAGGGGCCACGGAGGGATTTGAATACAAGGATGAGGATTTTAAGATCGAGGCGTTGCTGGACCGGGAGCCGATGTCGGTCAGCGAGCGCAGTGGGGGTGATGGGTGAACGGGACTCGGTGCGAGTTAGGATACGGGGCGGGGGGGAGGGGGGGCAGGGTTTTGGATGTGCTGAAGTTTGTGGAGGGGTTAAATGAACAAGCCGTAGTTTGTTGAGACCAAGCTCGGGTCTTTCCATCGCGTAGGTCGTAGGAGGGAGGAGAGACCGGGAGAGGGGAGGAGTTCCACTGTGTTGAGGCGCTGGCAAAGAATGAGTGAGAGCGGGAGATGGAACAAAGAGTCGCGGTTTCAGCACAGGGAGGGCGTAGGGAGGAGGAAGAGTGTGTCGGACAGGGGATTTGGGACTTAGAAGAACAAGAGAGGAGAGTTCAGATACGCACTGACCGGAGAAGCATCGACAAAATAGAGAGAGAGATACAAGAAAGGTTCACTGATCCGAAAGAGAGAAGTCAGGCAGAGTTTAAACACCAAAAGAAGATTAAATGGGTGGGGAGAGTCTACGATAGGGGAGAGTGTACACGGGCTGTGGGGGGAGATTAAATGGGTGGGGAGAGTCTACGATAGGGGAGAGTGTACACGGGCTGTGGGGGGAGATTAAATGGGTGGGGAGAGTCCGTGATAGGGGAGAGTGTACACGGGCTGTGGGGGAGATTAAATGGGTGGGGAGAGTCTACGATAGGGGAGAGTGTACATGGGCTGTGGGGGGAGATTAAATGGGTGGGGAGAGTCCGTGATAGGGGAGAGTGTACACGGGCTGTGGGGGGAGATTAAATGGGTGGGGAGAGTCCGTGATAGGGGAGAGTGTACACGGGCTGTGGGGGAGATTAAATGGGTGGGGAGAGTCTGTGATAGGGGAGAGTGTACACGGGGTTTGGGGGGAGAGGCACGAGAGGCGAAATGATCTTTTCTCTCTCCATGTTTGCATGTGTTGAATTGAAGACCACATTAATTGCTGTGAATCAGCCTGTGGTTCGTGTAATGAGGGAACGGGGAGCAGGCTGTGAGATTTGACTGAGGATCCCGTGTTTTGCCAGTGTTTATGGTGCCGCTGATCCTTCTCGTCTCCCGCAGATATCAGCGAATGTCTGGAGCTGCCGGGTGTCTGCACCAATGGGGATTGTGTCAATCTCCCAGGATCCTTCACATGTCAGTGTCACCCGGGCTACCAACTGATCGATGGGACCAGGTGTAAAGGTAATAACGGAGGGAGAGTGTGAACAGTACACGGGGTCAGGGACCTGTCCACCCCCACACCCCCCACTGGAACACTGATATACCCCACACCCCCCACTGGAACACTGATATACCCCACACCCCTCACTGTAACACCGATATACCCCACACCCCTCTCTGTAACACTGATATACCCCGCACCCCTCACTGGAACACCGATATACCCCACACCCCTCACTGGAACACTGATATACCCCACACCCCTCACTGGAACACTGATATACCCCACACCCCTCACTGGAACACTGATATACCCCACACCCCTCACTGGAACACCGATATACCCCACACCCCTCACTGGAACACTGATATACCCCACACCCCTCACTGGAACACTGATATACCCCACACCCCCCACTGTAACACTGATATACCCCACACCCCTCACTGTAACACTGATATACCCCACACCCCCCACTGGAACACTGATATACCCCACACCCCCCACTGGAACACCGATATACCCCACACCCCTCACTGTAACACTGATATATCCCACACCCCCCACTGTAACACTGATATACCCCACACCCCTCACTGTAACACTCTGATATAACCCACACCCCTCACTGGAACACTCTGATATAACCGACACCCCTCACTGTAACACTGATATACCCCACACCCCCCACTGGAACACTGATATACCCCACACCCCTCACTGTAACACTGATATACCCCCACACCCCCCACTGGAACACTGATATACCCCACACCCCCCACTGGAACACTGATATATCCCACACCCCTCACTGTAACACTGATATACCCCACACCCCTCACTGTAACACTGATATACCCCACACCCCTCACTGTAACACTGATATACCCCACACCCCCCACTGGAACACTGATATATCCCACACCCCCCACTGTAACACTGATATACCCCGCACCCCTCACTGGAACACTGATATATCCCACATCCCCCACTGGAACACTGATATATCCCACACCCCTCACTGTAACACTGATATACCCCACACCCCCCACTGGAACACTGATATATCCCACACCCCCCACTGTAACACTGATATACCCCGCACCCCTCACTGGAACACTGATATATCCCACACCCCCCACTGGAACACTGATATACCCCGCACCCCTCACTGGAACACTGATATATCCCACATCCCCCACTGGAACACTGATATATCCCTCACCCCCCACTGTAACACTGATATACCCCACACTCCTCACTGTAACACTGATATACCCCACACCCCTCACTGTAACACTGATATATCCCACACCCCTCACTGGAACACTGATATATCCCACACCCCCCACTGGAACACTGATATACCCCACACCCCCAACTGGAACACCGATATACCCCACACCCCTCACTGTAACACTGATATAACCCACACCCCTCACTGGAACACTGATATACCCCACACCCCCAACTGGAACACCGATATACCCCACACCCCTCACTGTAACACTGATATAACCCACACCCCTCACTGGAACACTGATATACCCCACACCCCCAACTGGAACACCGAAATACCCCACACCCCTCACTGTAACACTGATATAACCCACACCCCCCACTGGAACACTGATATACCCCACACCCCCAACTGGAACACCGATATACCCCACACCCCCCACTGGAACACTGATATACCCCACACCCCTCACTGTAACACCGATATACCCCACACCCCTCACTGTAACACTGATATACCCCACACCTCTCACTGTAACACTGATATACCCCACACCCCTCACTGGAACACTGATATACCCCACACCCCTCACTGTAACACTGATATACCCCACACCCCTCACTGTAACACTGATATACCCCACACCCCTCACTGGAACACTGATATACCCCACACCCCCCACTGGAACACTGATATACCCCACACCCCGCACTGTAACACTGATATACCCCACACCCCTCACTGTAACACTGATATACCACACACCCCCCACTGGAACACTGATATACCCCACACCCCCCACTGGAACACTGATATACCCCACACCCCTCACTGTAACACTGATATACCCCACACCCCTCACTGTAACACTGATATATCCCACACCCCCCACTGGAACACCGATATACCACACACCACCCACTGGAACACTGATATACCCCACACCCCCTACTGGAACACTGATATACCCCACACCCCCCACTGGAACACTGATATAACCCACACCCCTCACTGTAACATTGATATACCCCACACCCCTCACTGTAACACTGATATACCCCACACCCCTCACTGTAACTCTGATATACCCCACACCCCTCACTGTAACACTCTGATATACCCCACACCCCTCACTGTAACACTCTGATATACCCCACACCCCTCACTGTAACACTGATATACCCCACACTCCTCACTGTAACACTGATATACACCACACCCCTCACTGTAACACTGATATACCCCGCACCCCTCACTGTAATACTGATATACCCCACACCCCTCACTGTAACACTGATATACCCCACACCCCTCACTGTAACACTGATATACCCCACACCCCTCACTGTAACACTGATATACCCCACACCCCTCACTGTAACACTGATATACCCCACACCCCTCACTGTAACACTGATATACCCCACACCCCTCACTGTAACACTGATATACCCCACACCCCTCACTGTAACACTGATATACCCCACACCCCTCACTGTAACTCTGATATAACCCACACCCCTCACTGTAACACTGATATACCCCACACCCCTCACTGTAACACTGATATACCCCACACCCCTCACTGTAACACTGATATAACCCACACCCCTCACTGTAACACTGATATACCCCACACCCCTCACTGGAACACCGATATACCCCACACCCCTCACTGTAACACTGATATACCCCACACCCCTCACTGGAACACTGATATACCCCACACCCCCCACTGTAACACTGATATACCCCACACCCCTCACTGTAACACTGATATACCCCACACCCCCCACTGGAACACTGATATACCCCACACCCCCCACTGGAACACCGATATACCCCACACCCCTCACTGTAACACTGATATATCCCACACCCCCCACTGTAACACTGATATACCCCACACCCCTCACTGTAACACTCTGATATAACCCACACCCCTCACTGGAACACTCTGATATAACCGACACCCCTCACTGTAACACTGATATACCCCACACCCCCCACTGGAACACTGATATACCCCACACCCCTCACTGTAACACTGATATACCCCCACACCCCCCACTGGAACACTGATATACCCCACACCCCCCACTGGAACACTGATATATCCCACACCCCTCACTGTAACACTGATATACCCCACACCCCTCACTGTAACACTGATATACCCCACACCCCTCACTGTAACACTGATATACCCCACACCCCCCACTGGAACACTGATATATCCCACACCCCCCACTGTAACACTGATATACCCCGCACCCCTCACTGGAACACTGATATATCCCACATCCCCCACTGGAACACTGATATATCCCACACCCCTCACTGTAACACTGATATACCCCACACCCCCCACTGGAACACTGATATATCCCACACCCCCCACTGTAACACTGATATACCCCGCACCCCTCACTGGAACACTGATATATCCCACACCCCCCACTGGAACACTGATATACCCCGCACCCCTCACTGGAACACTGATATATCCCACATCCCCCACTGGAACACTGATATATCCCACACCCCTCACTGGAACACTGATATATCCCTCACCCCCCACTGTAACACTGATATACCCCACACCCCTCACTGTAACACTGATATACCCCACACCCCTCACTGTAACACTGATATATCCCACACCCCTCACTGGAACACTGATATATCCCACACCCCCCACTGGAACACTGATATACCCCACACCCCCAACTGGAACACCGATATACCCCACACCCCTCACTGTAACACTGATATAACCCACACCCCTCACTGGAACACTGATATACCCCACACCCCCAACTGGAACACCGATATACCCCACACCCCTCACTGTAACACTGATATAACCCACACCCCTCACTGGAACACTGATATACCCCACACCCCCAACTGGAACACCGAAATACCCCACACCCCTCACTGTAACACTGATATAACCCACACCCCCCTCTGGAACACTGATATACCCCACACCCCCAACTGGAACACCGATATACCCCACACCCCCCACTGGAACACTGATATACCCCACACCCCTCACTGTAACACCGATATACCCCACACCCCTCACTGTAACACTGATATACCCCACACCTCTCACTGTAACACTGATATACCCCACACCCCTCACTGGAACACTGATATACCCCACACCCCTCACTGTAACACTGATATACCCCACACCCCTCACTGTAACACTGATATACCCCACACCCCTCACTGGAACACTGATATACCCCACACCCCCCACTGGAACACTGATATACCCCACACCCCGCACTGTAACACTGATATACCCCACACCCCTCACTGTAACACTGATATACCACACACCCCCCACTGGAACACTGATATACCCCACACCCCCCACTGGAACACTGATATACCCCACACCCCTCACTGTAACACTGATATACCCCACACCCCTCACTGTAACACTGATATATCCCACACCCCCCACTGGAACACCGATATACCACACACCACCCACTGGAACACTGATATACCCCACACCCCCTACTGGAACACTGATATACCCCACACCCCCCACTGGAACACTGATATAACCCACACCCCTCACTGTAACATTGATATACCCCACACCCCTCACTGTAACACTGATATACCCCACACCCCTCACTGTAACTCTGATATACCCCACACCCCTCACTGTAACACTCTGATATACCCCACACCCCTCACTGTAACACTCTGATATACCCCACACCCCTCACTGTAACACTGATATACCCCACACTCCTCACTGTAACACTGATATACACCACACCCCTCACTGTAACACTGATATACCCCGCACCCCTCACTGTAATACTGATATACCCCACACCCCTCACTGTAACACTGATATACCCCACACCCCTCACTGTAACACTGATATACCCCACACCCCTCACTGTAACACTGATATACCCCACACCCCTCACTGTAACACTGATATACCCCACACCCCTCACTGTAACACTGATATACCCCACACCCCTCACTGTAACACTGATATACCCCACACCCCTCACTGTAACACTGATATACCCCACACCCCTCACTGTAACTCTGATATAACCCACACCCCTCACTGTAACACTGATATACCCCACACCCCTCACTGTAACACTGATATACCCCACACCCCTCACTGTAACACTGATATAACCCACACCCCTCACTGTAACACTGATATACCCCACACCCCTCACTGTAACACTGATATACCCCACACCCCGCACTGTAACACTGATATACCCCACACCCCGCACTGTAACACTGATATACCCCACACCCCTCACTGTAACACTGATATAACCCACACCCCTCACTGTAACACTGATATACCCCACACCCCTCACTGTAACACTGATATACCCCACACCCCTCACTATAACACTGATATACCCCACACCCCGCACTGTAACACTGATATACCCCACACCCCTCACTATAACACTGATATACCCCACACCCCGCACTGTAACACTGATATAACCCACACCCCTCACTGTAACACTGATATACCCCACACCCCTCACTGTAACACTGATATACCCCACACCCTCACTATAACACTGATATACCCCACACCCCGCACTGTAACACTGATATACCCCACACCCCGCACTGTAACACTGATATAACCCACACCCCTCACTGTAACACTGATATAACCCACACCCCTCACTGTAACACTGATATAACCCACACCCCTCACTGTAACACTGATATACCCCACACCCCTCACTATAACACTGATATACCCCACACCCCGCACTGTAACACTGATATAACCCACACCCCTCACTGTAACACTGATATAACCCACACCCCTCACTGTAACACTGATATACCCCACACCCCTCACTGTAACACTGATATACCCCACACCCCTCACTGTAACACTGATATACCCCACACCCCTCACTGTAACACTGATATACCCCACACCCCTCACTGTAACACTGATATACCCCACACCCCTCACTGTAACACCGATATACCCCACACCCCTCACTGTAACACTCTGATATACCCCACACCCCTCACTGTAACACTGATATATCCCACACCCCTCACTGTAACACTGATATACCCCACACCCCTCACTGTAACACTCTGATATACCCCACACCCCTCACTGTAACACTGATATATCCCACACCCCTCACTGTAACACTGATATACCCCACACCCCTCACTGTAACACTCTGATATACCCCACACCCCTCTCTGTAACACTGATATATCCCACACCCCTCACTGTAACACTGATATACCCCACACCCCTCACTGTAACACTCTGATATACCCCACACCCCTCACTGTAACACTGATATACCCCACACCCCTCACTGTATCACTGATTTACACCACACCTCTCACTGTAACACTGATATACCCCACACCCCTCACTGTAACACTGATATACCCCACACCCCTCACTGTAATACTGATATACCCCACACCCCTCACTGTAACACTGATATACCCCACACCCCTCACTGTAACACTGATATACCCCACACCCCTCACTGTAACACTGATATACCCCACACCCCTCATTGTAACACTGATATACCCCACACCCCTCACTGTAACACTGATATACCCCACACCCCTCACTGGAACACTGATATACCCCACACCCCTCACTGTAACTCTGATATAACCCACACCCCTCACTGTAACACTGATATACCCCACACCCCTCACTGTAACACTGATATACCCCACACCCCGCACTGTAACACTGATATACCCCACACCCCGCACTGTAACACTGATATAACCCACACCCCTCACTGTAACACTGATATAACCCACACCCCTCACTGTAACACTGATATACCCCACACCCCTCACTGTAACACTGATATACCCCACACCCCTCACTGTAACACTCTGATATACCCCACACCCCTCACTGTAACACTCTGATATACCCCACACCCCTCACTGTAACACTGATATACCCCACACCCCTCACTATAACACTGATATACCCCACACCCCGCACTGTAACACTGATATACCCCACACCCCGCACTGTAACACTGATATACCCCACACCCCGCACTGTAACACTGATATAACCCACACCCCTCACTGTAACACTGATATAACCTACACCCCTCACTGTAACACTGATATACCCCACACCCCTCACTGTAACACTGATATAACCCACACCCCTCACTGTAACACTGATATACCCCACACCCCTCACTGTAACACTGATATACCCCACACCCCTCACTGTAACACTGAGATACCCCACACCCCTCACTGTAACACTGATATACCCCACACCCCTCACTGTAACACTGATATACCCCACACCCCTCACTGTAACACCGATATACCCCACACCCCTCACTGTAACACTGATATATCCCACACCCCTCACTGTAACACTGATATACCCCACACCCCTCACTGTAACACTCTGATATACCCCACACCCCTCTCTGTAACACTGATATATCCCACACCCCTCACTGTAACACTGATATACCCCACACCCCTCTCTGTAACACTGATATACCCCACACCCCTCTCTGTAACACTGATATATCCCACACCCCTCACTGTAACTCTGATATACCCCACACCCCTCACTGTAACACTGATATACCCCACACCCCTCACTGTAACACTGATATACCCCACACCCCTCACAGTAACACTGATATATCCCACACCCCTCACTGTAACACTGATATATCCCACACCCCTCACTGTAACACCGATATACCCCACACCCCTCACTGTAACACTGATATACCCCACACCCCTCACTGTAACACTGATATATCCCACACCCCTCGCTGGAACACTGATATACCCCACACCCCTCTCTGTAACACTGATATACCCCACACCCCCCACTGTAACACTGATATACCCCACACCCCTCACTGGAACACTCCCTGACCATGCTCCATTACTGAGATGGACTCAATACAGACCTAACCTGGCTCCGTTTATGTTATAATCATTACCCATTGGTGGGGCCACTGTGCGGGTGAACAGCATGGCCTTTGGCTTTGGTCAGTTGCTGAGAAGGACAGAGTGGGGCCTCACTGTGACAGAGCTGGAGGGAGGGGGTTTGGGGATGAGTTTGTAGGGAGGCTGGGGCGAAACCCTCCTGCTACCTTCCCATCTCCAATCACAGCTCCTTTACTTTGCACAGATATTGACGAATGTTCCCTGAACCGCTCGCTCTGTATCCCGAATGGCGCCTGTGAGAACAGAGAAGGCTCCTTCTCCTGCGTCTGCGACACCGGCTACATCCTGTCGCTGGACAAGTTCACCTGTGAAGGTCAGTAAGGCCAATGGAGTCGAGTGAGCAGGTCGAGGGCAATGGGCATCAGCAGGTGGTTAGATGGGTATTGGTGGGGAGGGGATAGTGGAACCCCTGAACCCCTGAATCTACAATAGAACGAGGAATGATAAAACAATACAGCACAGCCTCAGTGTGCCAGTCTACAAATCCTGGAGCAGGTCTCCAAACTCCCAACCTTCAGCCCCCTCACATCTCTCAGAAACATCTCAATTAATACTTTGGAATGGAGTCAATTTGCACACAGCAAGATCCCACAAACTGCAGTGACATAAACCACCAGTTAATCTGTTTTGGAGGGAGGAATGTGGGCCCAGGACCCCGGGGAGAACTCCCCCCTGCTCTTCTTCCAATAGTGGCCGTGGGATCTTTTACATCCACCTGAACAGGCAAATGGGGTTTAGTGTCTTCTCCGAACGACGGCATCTCCGACAGTGCGGCGCTCCCTCAGTACTGACCCTCCGACAGTGCGGCGCTCCCTCAGTACCGACCCTCCGACAGTGCGGCGCTCCCTCAGTACCGACCCTCCGACAGTGCGGCGCTCCCTCAGTACTGACCCTCCGACAGCGCGGCGCTCCCTCAGTACCGACCCTCCGACAGTGCGGCGCTCCCTCAGTACCGACCCTCCGACAGTGCAGCGCTCCCTCAGTACTGACCCTCCGACAGCGCGGCGCTCCCTCAGTACTGACCCTCCGACAGTGCGGCGCTCCCTCAGTACTGACCCTCCGACAGTGCGGCGCTCCCTCAGTACTGACCCTCCGACAGTGCAGCGCTCCCTCGGTACTGACCCTCCGACAGTGCGGCGCTCCCTCAGTACTGACCCTCCGACAGTGCGGCGCTCCCTCAGTACTGACCCTCCGACAGTGCGGCGCTCCCTCAATACCGACCCTCCGACAGTGCGGCGCTCCCTCAGTACTGACCCTCTGACAGTGCAGCGCTCCCTCAGTACTGACCCTCCGACAGTGTAGCACTCCCTCGGTACTGGCACTGGGGAGTGTCGGCCTGGATTACGGGGCTCGAGTCTCTGGAGTGGGGGCTCGAACCCCACGACCTTCTGACTCAGAGGCGAGCGAGAGACACTGAGCCACGGCTGGCAAAGAATCTTTTAGCCTGAAGGATTCCGGATGAAGTATTATTAAAAATCTGGGAAACAGGCCCGGGAGATTTAAACAGGTTAGCATTAATAACATTACGTATAATGTACAGCACAGAAACAGGCCATTCAGCCCATCTGGTCTATCCCGGTGTTTATGCTCCACACGAGCCTCCACCCTCCCCCTCTTCATCTCCCCCTCTCAGCATATTCTTCTATTCCTTTCTCCCTCATGTGTTTATCGAGCTTCCCCTTAAATGTATCTCTGTTATTCACCTCAACTACTCCTTGTGGGAGTGAGTTCCACATTCTCACCACTCTCTGGGTAAAGATGTTTCTCCTGAATTCCCGATTGGATTTATTAGTGACTGTCTTATATTTATTGCCCCCTAGTTCTGGTCTCCCCCA